>NW_027187500.1:0-128383 GCF_041381155.1 Argopecten irradians | reverse complement strand
CTTCCAATATTAGTCTATATACAAAGTTTCATTAGGTTCGGTCTATATTTACTCAAAGTTTATCGCGTTCACAAGGAACTGTTAACCGACAACGCACGACGCACGACTATGGACAAAATACTATCGCAATAGGTCAACATGACCTATGGTCAGGTGACCTAAATATGTGTAGGCCTATACACAGGAGTCTGACACAAATTTCTAACCAACAGTTATGTATGCATTAGCGTATCAATTATTTCTCTTTGAGGTAAGATATGCGTCACTGATATGTAGAGCCCGTTTATTGAAAAGAATAATATGTACGATTTTTTCTACAGTAGAGTTCATACCCTTGATACTATAATAAATATATATAATATATTACTGGTGGTTATTTATTTATGCCAGGCCCCTGTGGTCTATATATGAAACGGTTTGGTAATTGTCAGCGTTTCAAGATGGCAGGTATGTTTACAAAACAATATTTGACCGTTCGATATCATAGGTTTATCTTCACAGAATAATGTCAAAATACAAGTCTTTCATATTTATTCTAGGTCATTGCTGCAATGTTTTATCTTTGTAAAGGTTTGTGATTACAAAAAAACCCTGAAAAGTTATGTATATTGAGCCTTTAAAAGTACAAGTATTATATATGTCATATATTTTTCATATATATATTATGACAGGGAAACAAAGACATTATTATAACATTTTTTAAATAAAAATACTGCTTATGAGATACTGTGATAATTGCAACTTTCTGACAAACTGTTGGATTTGATCATCGGAAGTATTTTTGCTGGTTGTTCTTTGGTTGTTTCCTTGTCTGTACCGTGGGTTGAAGGTCATTTAGGTGTTCCTGAAGGTCATTTATTTTAAGGTCTTTAAGGTGCATGAGATGTTCCAGTCGACTGATTTTAGCCTGGAGAATCTGCATTCAACGTTTAATCAATGCAGATATAAGTATGCCATTTTGAAAAATCAAGATTTATACAATAAGATAAAGAGTAAAGTATTTGTTCAGTTCTTTGAATTACGTTTATATTTCTTCTGTTTATAATCTTAAAAGTATATGCAGCATAGTATGATATAAGTATGATATAAGTATGCATGCTGATAAGTAATATATGTATGCATGTGCTGATAAAGTATGATATAAGGTATACATGATATAAGTATGATATAAGTATGCATGATATATAGATCTGATATAAGTATGATATAAGTATGCATGTTGATAAGTATGAATAAGTATGCATGTTGATATAAGTATGATATAAGTATGCATGCACTATAAGTATATAAGTATGATATAAGTATATGCTGATATAAGTATGATATAATTTAAGTATATGCATGCTGATATAAGTATGATATAAGTATGCATGTTGATTTAAGTATGATATAAGTATGCATGCTGATATAAGTATGATATAGTATACTGTATGATATAAGTATGCATGTTGATATAAGTATGATATAAGTATGCATGTGATATAAGTATGATATAAGTATGCATGCTGATATAAGTATGATATAAGTATACATGCTGATATAAGTAATAAATGCACTGCTGATATAAGTATGATATAAGTAAGCATGTTGATATAAGTAAAGTATGATATAAGTATGCATGTTGTATGATTATAATAAGTATGCATGATATAAGTATGAATAAGTATGCATGCTGATTTAAGTATGATATAAGTATGCATTTGTATGATATATGATATAGTAATATGCATGCTTGATATAAGTATGAGTATACATGCTGATATAAGTATGAATATAAGTATGCTGATGTATGATATAAGTATTAAGTATGTATATAATAAGTATGATATAAGTAGCATATGCTGATATACGATGATATAAATATATTAAGTATGTAGCTGATATAAGTATGATATAAATATGATATAAGTAGTAGCTGATATAAGTATGATATACTCTATTTCTCTATTAAGAACGCCTCCTCTAATAAGGGCGCCCCCACGTTTTTTGCTGAAATAAATCAACTAATTTCATACAATTTTTCTGCCAGATTGTGACAATTTGTCTTTGCAGACGCTAATAAAATACTGTTTCACATCAATCTGATGCTTATCAGACATCCGATCACCTTGTATAAGCACTAAATTTATTGCATTGGACAACTTAGGACATCTTTGCCAAGTGTTTACACATAGAAACAGTGAGAAGGCCATGTTCAAAACAAAACGTGTCACTTGAATGCCCCACACACGTGTATGGATGAAGACTCACTGGCAACAACATTTTAGCGATGTCTATACAGGTTTTATGAATACTTACTGTATATCTATGATAAAGGTTCCTAAATAACATGAATGTTATCATTTCTAAACGTTTTATTGTGTGCTCTTGTCGGTATTTCCCATCCGCCACAAAACGAAAGTAGCAATCGAAAGCACAGTCCGCCATTTTGTGTACGCATTGTAAACAAGCAGGCTAGCATGAAATGCCAATCTTTCGTGAAACAGACATATTTAACCAATGTTTAATACTTCTGGTGCATACATTTCTTCATAATTATGTAATTTTAATACTAACTTGACTTCAAAACGTAAGTTGGTTATAGTAAGTTTCAGAAAAATACAAAACTAAAAGAAAAATGACTATAGTCTGTTTCAGAAAAAAAACATCTAAAAATGGTCTCAAATAACGGCGCCCCCTCGGCCATTTACCCGCGCCCGGCGCCCTCATTAGGGAAAATATGGTAAGTATGCACGCTGATATAAGTATGAATAAGTGTGCATGCTGATATTAGTATGAAATAAGCCCTACACCAGATTGTACCTCTATTGTTTCATCCTTTGACTTGCTCTCCTGTATTTTCTCCTCATACATGAGCGATGACACTGCATCCGTCTCTTGACCACTGAAATAAGGCACAGCCGGACGAGGAGCAGCAACATTGGTCACCTGAGGTACGATCGGCTCGGACCTGTAAAAACATGTCAAATAGACAGAACAACATCAAATAACCATCAGAATTTAAAAATCACTTCCAACTTTAGACTATATGTAAGCATTCCAAATTAATACTGACTGGAAGACGATATCTTAATCTAATAAGAGATCCTAGAGGGATCTTAGTCACCACCAGTGAATGGAACTGACTGGAATATGATATCTTACTCTAACATGAGATCCCAGAGGGATCTTAGTCACCACCAGTGAATGGAACTGACTGGAATAGGATATCTTACTCTAACATGAGATCCCAGAGGGATCTTAGTCACCACCAGTGAATGGAACTGACTGGAATATGATATCTTACTCTAACATGAGATCCCAGAGGGATCTTAGTCACCACCAGTGAATGAACTGACTGGAATAGATATCTTACTCTACAAGAACTGACTGGGAATATGGATATCTTACTCTAACATGAGATCCCAGAGGGATCTTACTCACCACCAGTGAATGGAACTGACTGGAATATGATATCTTACTCTAACATGAGATCCCAGAGGGATCTTAGTCACCACCAGTGAATGGAACTGACTGGAATATGATATCTTACTCTAACATGAGATCCCAGAGGGATCTTAGTCACCACCAGTGAATGGAACTGACTGGAATATGATATCTTACTCTAACATGAGATCCCAGAGGGATCTTAGTCACCACCAGTGAATGGAACTGACTGGAATATGATATCTTACTCTAACATGAGATCCCAGAGGGATCTTACTCACCACCAGTGAATGGAACTGACTGGAATAGGATATCTTACTCTAACAAGAGATCCCAGAGAGATCTTAGTCACCACCAGTGAATGGAACTGACTGGAATATGATATCTTACTCTAACATGAGATCCCAGAGGGATCTTAGTAACCACCAGTGAATGGAACTGACAGGAATAGGATATCTTACTCTAACATGAGATCCCAGAGGGATCTTAGTCACCACCAGTGAATGGAACTGACTGGAATAGGATATCTTACTCTAACATGAGATCCCAGAGGGATCTTAGTCACCACCAGTGAATGGAACTGACTGGAATAGGATATCTTACTCTAACATGAGATCCCAGAGGGATCTTAGTCACCACCAGTGAATGGAACTGACTGGAATATGATATCTTACTCTAACATGAGATCCCAGAGGGATCTTACTCACCACCAGTGAATGGAACTGACTGGAATAGGATATCTTACTCTAACAAGAGATCCCAGAGAGATCTTACGGCCACCATTAAATGATCTATGTCATTAAAGTTCCTTAATTTTTCCTTTGAAAATATTGATACATATTGTGAAACTTCACATGAAGTCAACAAGCAGCCACAGACTACTATCCTCTAATATGATATATATATGCCCACTGTTCTCTATGTTGTGTTTGTAAAAGTGTCAAAAACCAAGATGGCTGCTTATCGATCATGATGTTTCTTGATCATTCACATGCTCCAAGAGGAACCTATATGTAAGATTTTAGAGATTAATGTACAGTACATTTTTTTTTGCAGAAATAGTAATAACTAACTTCATTTGTCAAATTGTCTGAATGATGACTGCCTGTTGGCCATTTTGTTGTCTGATTGGTCTAAAAATTAAAGTACTATGTAATATGTACAACTAGAAACATGACATCATAAACACTAATACCATATACCGACTTACAACAGTATAACTTTTTAGTTGAAAGGTAAGATAAACAGTAAACTCTTTACAATTTGGAAAGTTTTACATATTATACAATGTAATTCCTTGAAAAGTTCACATATTTGTACATGTAAATTAATATTATGTATTTTTTTTAAATGTTTCACATACTTGGACATGTACTTTGTAATTCAACTCCATACTACCAGACATATGTATTGATATTTTTGATAAGATATCAAAAACGAAGATATGATTTTCTTGTGCAAGATTTTATTATTTGAATTATTTGTTTAAAGAAGTAAACAAGGGCCCAATGGGCCCGAATCGCTCACCTGCTATCTGGTAATCATGCATGGTTCATACTTAACAAATAGAGTGAATAAGAATTTATATCATCCCTAAGCACATTAGAGGCCCCTTTGCCTCTTGGTTATTAAAAAGAAGTTGTTTAAAGGGTTTAGCCTATCTGACCCCTGTGACCTTGAATGAAGGTCAAGGTCATTCATTTGAACAAACTTGGTAGCCCTTGATCCCAGCATGCCACAGGCCCAATATCAGGTCCCTATGCCTTTTGGTTTTTAAGAAGTCATTTAAAGATTTTCACCTATTTGACCCCTGTGAACTTGAATGAAGGTCAAGGTCATTCATTTGAATAAACTTGGTAGTCATTTATTCCAGCATGCCACAGGCCAAATATAAGGTCCCTAGGCCTCTTGGTTATTAAGAAGAAGTCATCTAAATATTTTAGCCAATTTGACCCCTGTGACCTTGAATGAAAGTTAAGGTCATTCATTTGAACAAACTTTATAGCGCTTCATGCCAACATTTCACATGCCTAATATCAGGTCTCTAGCCCTCTTGGTTATTAACAAGAGGCCCATGGGCCTTAACGGTCACCTGAGTTAGAATATATAATGAAACAAATAATGAAACAAATCAAAGACATATAAACACTATATGCTGGGCCTTGAAGTTGGTCAGTGATTTATAATTTGACTTTTTAGACTATGAAGAGTATTTGCTTCTATCAAACCTGTGAACTTTGAAGTATTTTTTGAAATTTTAATCATTTTGACCCTGTTTGGTCCTGCCCCTCTGATCCCCCAGGGGGTCATCGAGAACTGATATGGATATTAAAATGCTATATCTTAGGCTAATAATTCTAACCAAGTTTGACTCATTTCCTATGAAAATTGATAAAAAAATGCTCATTAATGTGTTTTTCCTATATAAACTATAGTAACATGAGACCTATTGGTCATATAATTCACAATTTTTATAAAACACCTTAAGACCAGTTTCCATCTATAATTATTTGATTCTACTATTTCCAGAATTTTAGAAGAATAATTTTGAAGTTTTAGCCTATTTGACCCTTTTTTAGCCCCACCCCTCTACCCCCAGGGGGTCGACCAGGACCAGTATGGATATGATATTAAAATGCTATCTCAGGCTAATAATCATAACCAAGTTTGACTCATTTCCTATGAAACTTGAGCAAAAAATGCTCATTAATGTGTTTTTCCTATATAAACTATAGTAAACTTGACCCCCTCCCGAAGGGGAAACATGAGACCCCAGGGTCATATAATTCACAATTTTTATAAAACACACTTTAAGACCTTTTCATCTATAGAGTGTATTTGATTATACCATTTCAGAATATTAAAAGAATATTTTTGAAGTTTTAGCCTATTTGACACTTTTTGGCCCTCTGCCCCAAGGGGGCAGGCCAGGACCAATATGGATATGATGTTAAAATGCTATCTCAGGCTAATAATTCTAACCAAGTTTGACTCGTTTCCAATGAAAATTGAGCAAAAAATGCTCATAAATGTGTTTTTCCTATATAAACTATAGTAAACTTGACCCCTCCCCAGGGGGAAACGTGAGACCCCAGGGTCATATAATTCACAATTTTTGTAAAGGACCTTAAGACCTTTCTATCTATGAAAAGAATTTTTGATTCTACCATATCCAGAATTTCAGAAGAAGATTTTTGAAGTTTTAGCCTATTTAACTCGTTTTGACCCCGCCCCTAAGGCCCCTGGGGGTCAGTCATAGAAAATTTGTTAATAGGATTTAATGACCATCTCATACTGACAATTCTGACAACATTTGACTCATTTCCTATTACAAATGACCAAATAATGCTCAAAAATGTGTTTTCCCTATATAAACTATAGTAAACTTAACCCCCTCCCCAGGGGGAAACTAGAGACCCCAGGGTCATATAATTCACAATTTTTGTAAAGGACCTTAACACCTTTCTATCTATGAAGAGTATTTGATTCTACCACATCTGTGAGTAGAGAAGAAGATTTTTGAAATTTTACTCAATTTTACCCCTTTTGGCCCCTCCCGCAGCCCCCTGGGGGGTGGGGACCATATAATTCACAATTTTGATTGGCCTTATGCCTGAGAAGGTTTGTGCAAAATTTCATTGAAATTGCTTCAGCAGTTTTGGAGAAGAAGTCGAAAATGTAAATTGTTTACGGACATACGACGCACGACGCACTCCGCACGACGACGGACAAAAGGCGATTAGAATAGGTCACTTGAAACTTCGTCTCAGGTGACCTAAAAAGAAGTCGTTTAAAGATTTTAGCCTATTTGACCCCTGTGACCTTGAATGATAGTCAAGGTCATTCATTTGAACAAGCTTGGTAGGCTTTCATCCCAGCATTTTACATGCCAAATATTAGGTCTCTAGGCCTCTTGGTTATGAAGCAGAAGTCTTAACAAGATACTTCAGCCTATTTGACCCCTGTGACCTTGAATGCATGTCAAGGTCATTCATTTGAACAAACTTGGTAGCCCTTCATCCCAGCATGTAAAAGGCCCAATTTCAGGTCTCTAGGCCTCTTGGTTATTTAGCAGAAGTCTGTTAAAGATTTTCACCTATTTGACCCCTATGAGCTTGAATGAAGGTCAAGGTCATTCATTTGAACAAACTTGGTAGCCCTTCATCCCAGCATGCTATAAGTCAAATTTCAGGACTCTAGGTTTCCAAGTTTTGGAGAAGAAGTTGTTTAAATGGAAAAGTTGACGTCGGACAACGGACAGACGACGGACGCTGCACCAAGCATAAGCTCAATTGCCCTTCGGGCAGGTGAGCTAATAAATACGGTTAAAGAAGAAATTTGATTAGCATAAGACAAATTCGGTATTGTGTTAATTAAAATGTACGAATCTATCTACTATTTCATCCAAAAACAACAAGAGGCCCAGAGGGCCTGTATCATTTATCTGGTTTGTTAAACCAAGCGATGTTGTAAGTGCAGGATTAGACTGACATCAAATTTCCCTCTATTTGGCCCCAACACTAATGCCCCAAGCGGTTAGGGCCAAAATTTTTATAAACTTTGTTCTCAAAAGATGTTATTGGCCCATGACCAGTAGCGATTTAAAGGAATTACCTCTATCTCCCATATTTAGCACCACATGTCCTGCCCCACTGGTGGGTAAGAGCCAAGACTGATACAAACTTAAATTCCCCAATTAAGGATTTTTCTTGTGTAATTTGCAGAACTCTATGACTAGTAGCAATTTAAAGTTGATGGATGGACAATAGATGCAGCATCAGCCATTCTGACAATGTAGCTTAAACCTATAATTCATCAAACTAATCTACCCTTGAATAGACATGTACAGTAGTAATCATTCTAACTGTATGTTTCAATAGAGAGCCGTGAATTAAGAAGTTAAATAGTGAAAGTGCTGCAAATGAAGAAAATGAATACAGTTCATGCATCATCTTAAATATTGAGATATTATATTTTACAAAACCAGTGTAAAAATAAAGCATCATGCATTTTTATACCACTCATCATACAATTATCTTATATATATGTTTATATTAGTGTAAGAAAATAAACATGGAAAGTTTACCACTGTGACAAAGATAGCATGCCATCATCTGAATGGCATTCATCTGATGATGAATGACAACTGGTAACAAATAAATATAAGATTAAATGTAGTGATGTACTCTGCATTCATACATTATTCATCCTATTATAGGTCAATTGCCAAAGACTATCAGCTGCAGATTTTTAAGTCATATGTTCCAGAGTTAATATAAAAGCCCAGCTAGTAAAGTTTCCTTTGTTGTATATGACCATTATATTACATAATGGACACCTAGGAGTCCATTATGTAACTTGATGTCCATTATTATAGGGACAATGGAAGGTTCATACAAACAAATGCTTGTTACAATGGAAGGTTCATACAAACAAATAATTGTTACAATGGAAGGTTCATACAAACAAATAATTGTTACAATGGAAGGTTCATACAAACAAATGCTTGTTACAATGGAAGGTTCATACAAACAAATAATTGTTACAATGGAAGGTTCATACAAACAAATGCTTGTTACAATGGAAGGTTCATACAAACAAATGCTTGTTACAATGGAAGGTTCATACAAACAAATGCTTGTTACAATGGAAGGTTCATACAAACAAATAATTGTTACAATGGAAGGTTCATACAAACAAATGCTTGTTACAATGGAAGGTTCATACAAACAAATGCTTGTTACAATGGAAGGTTCATACAAACAAATGCTTGTTACAATGGAAGGTTCATACAAACAAATGCTTGATACAATGGAAGGTTCATACAAACAAATAATTGTTACAATGGAAGGTTCATACAAACAAATGCTTGTTACAATGGAAGGTTCATACAAACAAATGCTTGTTACAATGGAAGGTTCATACAAACAAATGCTTGATACAATGGAAGGTTCATACAAACAAATGCTTGATACAATGGAAGGTTCATGCAAACAAATAATTGTTACAATGGAAGGTTCATACAAACAAACAAAGGCTTGTTACAATGGAAGGTTCATACAAACAAATAATTGTTACAATGGAAGGTTCATACAAACAAATGCTTGTTACAATGGAAGGTTCATACAAACAAATGCTTTATACAATGGAAGGTTCATACAAACAAATGCTTGATACAATGAAGGTCCATACAAACAAATGCTTGATACAATGGAAGGTCCATACAAACAAATGCTTGATACAATGGAAGGTCCATACAAACAAATGCTTGATACAATGGAAGGTCCATACAAACAAATGCTTGTTACAATGGAAGGTTCATACAAACAAATGCTTGTTACAATGGAAGGTCCATACAAACAAATAATTGTTACAATGGAAGGTTCATACAAACAAATGCTTGTTACAATGGAAGGTTCATACAAACAAATAATTGTTACAATGGAAGGTTCATACAAACAAATGCTTGTTACAATGGAAGGTTCATACAAACAAATGCTTGTTACAATGGAAGGTTCATACAAACAAATAATTGTTACAATGGAAGGTTCATACAAACAAATAATTGTTACAATGGAAGGTTCATACAAACAAATGCTTGTTACAATGGAAGGTTCATACAAACAAATGCTTGTTACAATGGAAGGTTCATACAAACAAATGCTTGTTACAATGGAAGGTTCATACAAACAAATGCTTGTTACAATGGAAGGTTCATACAAACAAATAATTGTTACAATGGAAGGTTCATACAAACAAATAATTGTTACAATGGAAGGTTCATACAAACAAATGCTTGATACAATGGAAGGTTCATACAAACAAATGCTTGTTACAATGGAAGGTTCATACAAACAAATGCTTGATACAATGGAAGGTTCATACAAACAAATAATTGTTACAATGGAAGGTTCATACAAACAAATAATTGATACAATGGAAGGTTCATACAAACAAATGCTTGTTACAATGGAAGGTTCATACAAACAAATGCTTGATACAATGGAAGGTTCATACAAACAAATGCTTGTTACAATGGAAGGTTCATACAAACAAATGCTTGTTACAATGGAAGGTTCATACAAACAAATGCTTGATACAATGAAGGTCCATACAAACAAATGCTTGATACAATGGAAGGTTCATACAAACAAATGCTTGATACAATGGAAGGTTCATACAAACAAATAATTGTTACAATGGAAGGTTCATGCAAACAAATAATTGTTACAATGGAAGGTTCATACAAACAAATGCTTGTTACAATGGAAGGTTCATACAAACAAATGCTTTATACAATGGAAGGTTCATACAAACAAATGCTTGATACAATGAAGGTCCACACAAACAAATGCTTGATACAATGGAAGGTTCATACAAACAAATGCTTGTTACAATGGAAGGTCCATACAAACAAATGCTTGATACAATGAAGGTCCATACAAACAAATGCTTGATACAATGGAAGGTCCATACAAATAAAGGCTTGTTACAATGGAAGGTCCATACAAACAAATGCTTGTTATAATGAAAGTCCATACAAACAAATGCTTGTTACAATGGAAGGTCCATACAAACAAATGCTTGATACAATGAAGGTCCATACAAACAAATGCTTGATACAATGGAAGGTTCATACAAATAAAGACTTCTTACAATGGAAGGTACTTACAAACAAATGCTTGATACAATGGAAGGTCCATACAAACAAATGCTTGTTACAATGGAAGGTCCATACAAACAAAGGCTTGTTACAATGGAAGGTTCATTCAAACAAACAAAGGCTTGTAACAATTGAAGGTCCATAAAAACAAACAAAGACTTGTTACAATGGAAGGTCCATACAAACAAACAAAGGCTTGTTACAACGGAAGGTCAATACAAACAAACAAAGGCTTGTTACAATGAAAGGTCAATACAAACAAACAAAGGCTTGTTACAATGGAAGGTCCATACAAACAAACAAAGGCTTGTTACAATGGAAAGTTCATACATACAAACAAAGGCTTGTTACAATGGAAGGTTCATACAAACAAACAAAGGCTTGTTACAATGGAAAGTTCATACATACAAACAAAGGCTTGTTACAATGGAAAGTTCATACAAACAAACAAAGGCTTGTTACAATGGAAGGTTCATACAAACAAACAAAGGCTTGTTACAATGGAAGGTTCATACAAACAAACAAAGGCTTGTTACAATGGAAAGTTCATACAAACAAACAAAGGCTTGTTACAATGGAAGGTTCATACAAACAAACAAAGGCTTGTTACAATGGAAAGTTCATACATACAAACAAAGGCTTGTTACAATGGAAGGTCAATACAAACAAACAAAGGCTTGTTTCAATGAGAGTCAATACAAACAAACAAATGCTTGTTACAATGGAAGGTTCATACAAACAAACAAAGGCTTGTTACAATGGAAAGTTCATACAAACAAACAAAGGCTTGTTACAAAGGAAGGTTCATACAAACAAACAAAGGCTTGTTACAATGAGAGGTCAATACAAACAAACAAAGGCTTGTTACAATGGAAAGTTCATACAAACAAACAAAGGCTTGTTACAATGGAAGGTCAATACAAACAAACAAAGGCTTGTTACAATGGAAAGTTCATACAAACAAACAAAGGCTTGTTACAATGGAAGGTTCATACAAACAAACAAAGGCTTGTTACAATGGAAAGTTCATACAAACAAACAAAGGCTTGTTACAATGGAAGGTCAATACAAACAAACAAAGGCTTGTTACAATGAGAGGTCAATACAAACAAACAAAGGCTTGTTACAATGGAAGGTTCATACAAACAAACAAAGGCTTGTTACAATGGAAGGTCCATACAAACAAACAAAGGCTTGTTACAATGGAAAGTTCATACAAACAAACAAAGGCTTGTTACAATGAGAGGTCAATACAAACAAACAAAGGCTTGTTACAATGAGAGGTCAATACAAACAAACAAAGGCTTGTTACAATGGAAGGTCCATACAAACAAACAAAGGCTTGTTACAATGGAAGGTCCATACAAACAAACAAAGGCTTGTTACAATGGAAAGTTCATAAAAACAAACACAGGCTTGTTACAATGAGAGGTCAATACAAACAAACAAAGGCTTGTTACAATGGAAGGTCCATACAAACAAACAAAGGCTTGTTACAATGAGAGGTCAATACAAACAAACAAAGGCTTGTTACAATGGAAGGTTCATACAAACAAACAAAGGCTTGTTACAATGGAAGGTCCATACAAACAAACAAAGGCTTGTTACAATGAGAGGTCAATACAAACAAACAAAGGCTTGTTACAATGGAAGGTTCATACAAACAAACAAAGGCTTGTTACAATGGAAGGTCAATACAAACAAACAAAGGCTTGTTACAATGGAAGGTCCATACAAACAAACAAAGGCTTGTTACAATGGAAAGTTCATACAAACAAACAAAGGCTTGTTACAATGAGAGGTCAATACAAACAAACAAAGGCTTGTTACAATGAAGGTTCATACAAACAAACAAAGGCTTGTTACAATGGAAGGTCAATACAAACAAACAAAGGCTTGTTACAATGAGAGGTCAATACAAACAAACAAAGGCTTGTTACAATGGAGAGGTCCAATACAAACAAACAAAGGCTTGTTACAATGAGAGGTCAATACAAACAAACAAAGGCTTGTTACAATGAGAGGTCAATACAAACAAACAAAGGCTTGTTACAATGGAAGGTCCATACAAACAAACAAAGGCTTGTTACAATGGAAGGTCAATACAAACAAACAAAGGCTTGTTACAATGGAAGGTCAATACAAACAAACAAAGGCTTGTTACAATGGAAGGTCAATACAAACAAACAAAGGCTTGTTACAATGGAAGGTCAATACAAACAAACAAAGGCTTGTTACAATGGAAGGTCATACAAACAAACAAAGGCTTGTTACAATGGAAAGTTCATACAAACAAACAAAGGCTTGTTTACAATGGAAAGTTCATACAAACAAACAAAGGCTTGTTACAATGGAAATTCATACAAACAAACAAAGGCTTGTTACAAAGGAAGGTCATCATACAAACAAAGGCTTGTTACAATGGAAGGTCCATACAAACAAACAAAGGCTTGTTACAATGAGAGGTCAATACAAACAAACAAAGGCTTGTTACAATGGAAGGTTCATACAAACAAACAAAGGCTTGTTACAATGAGAGGTCAATACAAACAAACAAAGGCTTGTTACAATGGAAAGTTCATACAAACAAACAAAGGCTTGTTACAATGGAAGGTCCATACAAACAAACAAAGGCTTGTTACAATGAGAGGTCAATACAAACAAACAAAGGCTTGTTACAATGAGAGGTCAATACAAACAAACAAAGGCTTGTTACAATGGAAGGTCCATACAAACAAACAAAGGCTTGTTACAAAGGAAGGTCAATACAAACAAAGGCTTGTTACAATGGAAAGTTCATACAAACAAACAAAGGCTTGTTACAATGAGAGGTCAATACAAACAAAGGCTTGTTACAATGGAAGGTCAATACAAACAAACAAAGGCTTGTTACAATGGAAAGTTCATACAAACAAAGGCTTGTTACAATGGAAGGTCAATACAAACAAACAAAGGCTTGTTAACAATGGAAAGTTCATACATACAAACAAAGGCTTGTTACAATGGAAAGTTCATACAAACAAACAAAGGCTTGTTACAAAGGAAGGTTCATACAAACAAACAAATGCTTCTCTACTGACAACACTCGACCTATTTTTAACTCTACTGACAACACTCGACCTATTTTTAACTCTACTGACAACACTCGACCTATTTTTAACTCGACTGACAACACTCGACCTATTTTTAACTCTATTGACAATACTCAAACTATTTTAACTCTAATGTGAAATAGTTCAACATTCTGCTTTAAATTTATAATTTAATCTTTAAGTTTTATCTTGATAAATTAATTCCTAAACACTGTTCATTATTTGATTCATGAATGAGATGTTGACAACCATTCATAAACGAATGGTTGATTAAGAGGAAAATACAAAGACAATTATATATGACTGCTGGAAAAAGACAGGTGACAACAACCGAAAAATATTAGAATCTAACAACACCCAGTGACAGGATTAAGAAACACAACACCACAGTTCCAATATTACCTTCCCAGGTTCTGACTGGTGATCAAGTCTACATATTCACTGTAAACAGGTATACAATAATTAAACAGGTATATAATAATTAAACAGGTATATATAATAATTAAACAAGTATACAATAATTAAACAGGTATACAATAATCGAACAAGTATACAATAATTAAGCAGGTATATAATAATTAAACAAGTATACAATAATTAAACAGGTATAATAATAATTAAACAGGTATATAATAATCGAACAGGTATACAATAATTAAACAGGTATATAATAACTAAAAAAGGTATATAATAAATTAAACAGGTATATAATAATTAAACAGGTATACAATAATTAAACAGGTATATAATAATTAAAACAGGTATACAATAATTAAACAGGTATATAATAATTAAACAGGTATATAATAATTAAACAGGTATACAATAATTAAACAGGTATACAATAATTAAACAGGTATATAATAATTAAACAGGTATACAATAATTAAACAGGTATACAATAATTAAACAGGTATACAATAATTAAACAGGTATATAATAATTAAACAGGTATACAATAATTAAACAGGTATATAATAATTAAACAGGTATACAATAATTAAACAGGTATATAATAATTAAACAGGTATATAATAATTAAACAGGTATATAATAATTAAACAGGTATACAATAATTAAACAGGTATATAATAATTAAACAGGTATACAATAATTAAACAGTATTAAACAGGTATATAATAATTAAACAGGTATACAATAATTAAACAGGTATAAATAAAAATTAAACAGGTATACAATGATTAAACAGGTATATAATAATTAAACAGGTATACAATAATTAAACAGGTATACAATGATTAAACAGGTATATAATAATTAAACAGGTATACAATAATTAAACAGGTATACAATAATTAAACAGGTTTATGATAATAAACAGGTATACAATAATTAAACAGGTACAGTAAAACCCCTCTAACTCGAACCCGAGTACCCCTCGAATCCTCGAATACCCCCTATTCGTCGAACTAGTCGTACGGTCCCGACCGTGTCCCTATATAATCTATGTAACAAAAACCCTGGATAGCTCGAACAGCTATTCGTCGAATACCCCTTATTCCTCGAACAGAAATTTATCCCCGTTTCAGCAAATACATAGTATCTACCCATGCATTCGTCGAACAGGTGCCCTTGATATTTTTTTTACCTGTGTCACACCTGACTGCACCGACCGTCACGGATAATAGCTCTCGACCTGTGTTTCTACAGGTGTCGTATCAAGCCTTTCGGTTTACCTACCTACACGATCGCCAGTCGTTGTTTGATGCAAACTTTATTTGAATATTTCAGAAAAGGCATTAAATAATCGAGTCTCTCTCGTAATAATCTTCGCTTAAATACGAAATAACTGAAGATGTTGATTCGTGTTTATAGAACGTACGCATTGTGAAATGACAAAAGAGTCGGAAGAAATCGCTGACGTCCGGCTTCCTGTAAAAGTCCATTTTTTAAATTTCTGTGTTGTTTTTTTCAAAAGATATAAACGATTCCAAAATTTGATAGTGCTAAGTACAAATCACATTGACCCATGTTCGTTTTTATCAGTGCGTTCCGTATCTTTTCCTGCAAATTGTATTTTCGTAACTTTCCTCGTGAACACGTGTAACCTAACGCTTTTACAAGGTAGACATTGGTATCGTTGTTTGTTCGTAACTATGCTGGTTAATAACTGGTTAAATTATTTTGTAAATGTGTTAAATGATTTTAGATAATTAAATCATCGAAATTGTACACATTGTCTGTTTTAACCAATATGGTATTTTGCACCACGTTTGACGATCGTTTACATTTGATTTACTTTGTCGTCAGTATTTTCAAACCCCCATTTTATGTAATATATGTTTTTTTTCAACTTGATATTGCTATCAAAAAACAGTTTTCATAAAAAATCTAAAATGCTGAAATTACGGTAATTAAAATGTCATTGCAATGCATTGTTTGTCATAGGGAGACCGGACATTTTGACTGCCAACGATCGATCATGACCAACCTCGGATGAGTCGAATACCCTGTATTCCTCGAATTATTGATCTGGTCCCCTGCTGTTCGAGTTATAGGGGTTTTACTGTATATAATAATTAAACAGGTATATAATAATTAAACAGGTATACAATAATTAAAACAGGTATACAAGAATTAAACAGGTATACAATAATTAAACAGGTATACAATAATCGAACAGGTATACAAAAATAAAAATAGGTATGTACAATAATTAAAACAGGTATACAATAATTAAACAGGTATATAATAATTAAACAGGTATACAATAATCGAACCGGTATACAAAAATAACAAGAGGCCCAGAGGGCCTGTATCGCTCACCTGGTTTGTAATGCAAAGTAATGTTCTAGATACAGGTTCATCGTTTCATTTCTGAAGGAATTTGAATATTTACCTCTGATTTCCCTATTGGGCCCCGCCCCTTCTGCCCCTCTGCCCCTTGGGGACCAGAGCCAAAATTTATACAAGTTCTGTTCCCCTTTCCCCAAGGATTTTTGTGACCAAACTTGGTCACAATCCATTCAGAACTCTTGGACAAGTAGCGATTTATAGGATTTACCTCTATTTCCCATATTGGGCCCCGCCCCTCCTGCCCCCGGGGGCTCAGAGCCAAAATTTATACAAGCTCTGTTCCCCTTCCCCCAAGGATGTTTGTGGCCAAATTTGGTTACAATCCATTCAGAACTCTATGACTAGTAGCGATTTAAAGGATTTACCTCTGTTTCCCCTATTGGGCCCCACCCCTCCTGCCCCCGGGGGACCAGAGCCAAAATTTATACATGTTCTGTTCCCCTTCCCCCAAGGATGTTTGTGGCTAATTTTGGTTACAATCCATGCAGAACTCTAGGACAAGTAGCGATTTAAAGGATTTACCTCTATTTCCCCTATTGGGCCCCCGCCCCTCCTGCCCCCGGGGGGTCAGAGCCAAAATTTACACAAGTTCTGTTCTCCCTCCCCAAGGATGTTTGTGGCCAAATTTGGTTACAATCCATGCAGAACTCTAGGACAAGTAGCGATTTAAAGGATTTACCTCTATTTCCCCTATTGGGCCCCGCCCCTCCTGCCCCTTGGGGACCAGAGCCAAAATTTATACAAGTTCTGTTCCCCTTTCCCCAAGGATTTTTGTGACCAAACTTGGTCACAATCCATGCAGAACTCTTGGACAAGTAGCGATTTATAGGATTTACCTCTATTTCCCATATTGGGCCCCGCCCCTCCTGCCCCCGGGGGCTCAGAGCCAAAATTTATACAAGCTCTGTTCCCCTTCCCCCAAGGATGTTTGTGGCCAAATTTGGTTACAATCCATTCAGAACTCTATGACTAGTAGCAATTTAAAGGATTTACCTCTGTTTCCCCTATTGGGCCCCACCCCTCCTGCCCCCGGGGGACCAGAGCCAAAATTTATACATGTTCTGTTCCCCTTCCCCCAAGGATGTTTGTGGCTAATTTTGGTTAAAATCCATGCAGAACTCTAGGACAAGTAGCGATTTAAAGGATTTACCTCTATTTCCCCTATTGGGCCCCGCCCCTCCTGCCCCCGGGGGGTCAGAGCCAAAATTTATACAAGTTCTGTTCCCCCTCCCCCAAGGATGTTTGTGGCCAAATTTGGTTACAATCCATGCAGAACTCTAGGACAAGTAGCGATTTAAAGGATTTACCTCTATTTCCCCTATTGGGCCCCGCCCCTCCTGCCCCCGGGGGACCAGAGCCAAAATTTATACAAGTTCTGTTCCCCTTCCCCCAAGGATGTTTGTGGCCAAATTTGGTTACAATCCATGCAGAACTCTAGGACAAGTAGCGATTTAAAGGATTTACCTCTATTTCCCCTATTGGGCCCCGCCCCTCCTGCCCCCCGGGAGGGTCAGAGCCAAAATTTATACAAGTTCTGTTCCCCTTCCCCAAAGGATGTTTGTGACCAAATTTGGTTACAATCCATGCAGAACTCTATGACTAGTAGCGATTTAAAGGAAATGTTGACGGACAGACGGACGACGTACGACAGACGGACGACGGACGACGGACGCCGTGCCATGACATAAGCTCACCGGCCCTTTGGGCCAGGTGAGCTAAAAAATCCAAGGATGCTGGACCGATGATGGCAGGATTATGGTCAAAACCCTACAAGATTCTATTATTCATGTCACAAGTGTAAGTGACCTTGAAAAATTCCTGAAAATTAAACTCAATGTCACCAAATCCCAACCAAGCCGGTCCCTCCATGTGCCAACTAACACTGTTACTGGTCCTCTGAAGGATGGCTTATCCCCTGAACTCAATGCTAGTGCGCCTAGCTATATCCCGTTGCCTGCATTGTTCGATGACCTCGACACCACTGCCAAAGTCTTAATGACGAACTATAGACCTTAACCTCCATAGCTATTATACCAATCTACTATCTCAAAATGGATGTATAAGCAAATCGCATAATACAAACATGTAATCTGTAAATTTGATATATATGCTACTTATAGAGAGAGTTCTTTTTGTATCATATGCATATGATTTACTTGTATATATGTTAACAAATTAGTTTGATATGTTATCTATAACTTATATGTAAATACCACTTGCTTAGCATGATCATTATAATTATTACATTCTTCTGCCTAATTCAAGTTTTATTTATTATATTAAATTTCCTATTTAGTACTTCCTACTATTATTGATTAAGGTTTTTTTACTTCAGATACTTCCTGCAGCAATATATAGTAAGTACTATGCAAATAAGTATTCGTTTTGCAACAAAAGCATAAGAATAACCTGATCTAATATCTAGCTTAACTTGCTTGTCTAGCCGCTGCATGTACAGCTTAGTGTTTATATCGTTTTTGTTTTTGTTTTTTTCTATATTTGCTCGCTTGTCCAAGCATTACTTATTGTTAACTTGTATGCTTGTCTTCTTTATATTCAGTGTTTATTGTAGTTACTTACTTATTTATCAACTTATCATCTATTTACTTCCTAATTATATACCTATATGGTTTATTGTTCATGGTTTTCTTTTCATTAGTATTTCTTTTTATTCTTCTTTTTCCCCTTTCTTTATTGCTCTACTATTAAAATTTAATCTGTAATTATCATTTTGTATCTCATTAATCAACAATATTCTCTTATATATGTATAAAAGTTGCTTGTATTATTCTCATTAACTTCCTATTTATTCTTTGAGCCTGGAGCACCTAGCGACGAACAGTTATCATATGTTTGCTGTTCATTGAAAATTAATAATGTGTCTGAATATGAGTTGACCTTGTATTAGCTATTCTTGTACTATGTTATAATATCTCTCCTTTTTTATATAAATAGTCACTAATAAATAAGTAATAATGTCAGATCAATAGATCAAATAATTTGAGTATTTAAAAAATAGCAAGACTTGGCTATTACATATTGTATTTTAGTGTTTTCTGCTCATAATTTTTACCTAAAAACTTATTACTAGATAATTAACAGGACAAATCTGTTGTTGCTGATTACAATGCAGGCTACAAACTACTCTAGCTACTCTATTTTATTTATTGATTGTCTCCCTTTGACTGTATCCAAACCAATTATTGCCAATTACAAGCTATACTATATTTATTGGTTGTCTCCCTCTGACTGTATCCAAACCAATTATTGCCAATTACAAGCTATACTATATTTATTGGTTGTCTCCCTCTGACTGTATCCAAACCAATTATTGCCAATTACAAGCTATACTATATTTATTGGTTGTCTCCCTCTGACTGTATCCAAACCAATTATTGCCAATTACAAGCTATACTATATTTATTGGTTGTCTCCCTCTGACTGTATCCAAACCAATTATTGCCAATTACAAGCTATACTATATTTATTGGTTGTCTCCCTCTGACTGTATCCAAACCAATTATTGCCAGTTACAAGCTATACTATATTTATTGGTTGTCTCCCTCTGACTGTATTCAAATCCGTTGTTGCTGTTTACAAGCTACGTACTATTCTATAGCTAGCTACTCTATTTTATTTATTTTGTTGTCCCCCTGTATCCAAACTGCTGTTTGTATATATAATCTTATATGTAACCACAGATCTATATTTAGACCAAATATTACTTAATTAATTACCTTTGTGAAGTCGCAACTAAATAACAACTTGTCTATGTTACATAAATACTCTTCATTCAGAGTAATTCTTATATTAATTGAATTGCTACCTAATTAAGTTAGCAGTAATATTCTATCTAAATGTATATTAATCTTTACTTTTGGTATGAATGTGTGTGTGTGGAAGTGCTTATTTGTTGTTTACCCTATACCTGTTAATTCAAATTATTGCAATGCAAATCAAAAATGTTTTTTTTTGCCCATCAGAGTATTTTCTTATTGGAGCTATCTGGTGACATTCATCCTAATCCAGGGCCAATAGACTACACTTTTTCTACTAAGCCCAAACGGTTCCATATATGTTATATGTATACATTATAAAATACTTTTTCTTTTAATCTTCTATTTGTCAATCTTATTAATACTTCTTAGTGGTGATGTTCATCCCAATCCTGGTCAATCCCTTGAGAGACATTACCAGTATCTACCTTGTCAATTATTCATTCTAATGTGAGATCATTTAGAAACAAATCAGATTTTATCGAAACTGAATTTTCGGAGTATGATATAGTCTGCTTAACTGAAACACACTTAAACAACACTATAACTGATGATAGCTTGGCACTAAATTCACACCCAGTTATGTTCAGACGAGATAGAGAAATAGATAATGGAGGTGGTATACTGATTTTTACCAAAGAAAACTTAATATCTACCAGACGAACTGATCTGGAAAACCCCAATATTGAAAATTTAGTTATAGAAGTGCAAAACTCTAATAAAAAAAATTCTTTTGTGTTGCATCTATCGTCCACCTAACTCCAGAGTTAACTATTGGCGACATTTTGATGATCTTATAGAAAACTTGATTAAACTTGAACACTAATGTAATCATTACTGGGTGACATCAATCAGGACATGATGAGACTCCCCAACACTTCACATCTACACACTATTTTAACAAAATACCAACTAAACAGCCTAATCCAAACACCAACACGCATAACTGACACATCTGCTAAAAGTATTGATTATATTTTTACAAACAATCCTAACATTGTTAGTAACACTGAGGTACTACCTCCAAACTTGTAGTGACCATTGTACTATTCTTTTAAATCTTGTTTTCAAAACACCGCGTGAAAAATCTTACAAAAAACTTTTTTATCAATTTGAAAGTGCCAACTGGGATTTCATTAATAACGAATTACAATCAATAGACTGATGTTAATGATATAAATGAAAAATTTATTCAAATTCTTAATGATGTTATTGACAATATGTTCCTTGCAAATCCGTTACAATTTGCCCATCTGATAAACCGTGGATAAAATAATGAAATTAGGCTATGTCTTAGGAAAAAAAAAACAGAATTCACAGAGAAAGCATGTAATAGAAATCAAGTTCAGGACTGGGAAGCATTTAGGGAAATTTGGAATAAATCTTTCGATCTTATAAGAAAAGCTAAAACTAATTATATTACTAAACTACAAAACTCTCAAATTGATAAATCCATCCCTCAAGGTAAGTGGTGGAGAATAACCAAATCAATTTCTTCACTAAAGTTAAAAAGTCACCAGCTTTAAAAGTTAATAATAAAATCTTAATCCATCCATTAGAGAAAGCTGATGCCTTTAATAATTTTTTCACCTCAATATCTAACTATATAGATGATACTCATTCAACATGATTTACCTCCCTTTAGTCATGTAAAACTGTCTGATATTACAATTACTGACACTGACATTATAGACCAGATTCAAATCATTAATAAAATAAAACCAGCTGGTCCAGATGGAATAGCCCCCAAAATATATGCCCTTCTATAATTAGACCTTAAAGGCCCACTACTACCTTTCCGGAGCAAAATTTAAAGGTTTCTTAAAAACATTAATAACAAAAGAAAATAGATATGGATGGCTTAAGATGAGGAAGCATCGCGATCTGGATAACAACAACAACATTTATATGGTGGATATGACATAAAATAATGAAGATGAAGAAATATGCAAGATTTCCTGTCTAATATATAAGATGAAGAAATATGCAAGATTTCCTGTCTAATATACGATAACAGTGGAGATTCATTTCACTGGTTTGCCGTCTGGCGCAGTGATAGTCAACTACCGCGCGGTATTTAGGACGACGGCAGGAAAACATAAAACGACCCGTGTTATGAAAATTAACATTTTATTCATTCTTATTAATCAGTTCTGAAGGTGATGATAAGTGTGCTAGTAAACGTATAGTTAATAACTTCTGCGACTTTACAAAATTATTGATCTCATTTTACATTCCTATTTTAAAAGTTAAAAGCCGTTTCGGAAAGGAAGTGGCCCTTTAAATATTATAATTCATAAATAAACATTCAAAAATATAATTTAGTTCGAACAAAACAGGACAAAACAGAAAAAATTCCCCCTCCTGCTTAACCCCCATAACCAACAAGGGACTCCGACCTGACCTTAATCATACATCATATCATGATGTTGTAACCCCCGGGTATCTGTAAACAAAAAATAATGCTTATCTATCATGGCCACCATAGGGCCCAAACTGTTACTCCTTTGTCCAACCAAATGTGTTCTTACACGTATACGGCCTGTGTTTTGCTCCTTCGATCCTTATTGGCTGAAACTACAACAAGATATCCACCAGAAAATTCCTAACTAGGCATTGTGGCATCATCCCAGGGTGATATAAGATTAACAAAAAAATTGAGGTCATACCCAAATATAGAAATCTTGCATTGTGATGTCATGTAATACTATAAACCTGGATATTTTGCGGGTGTTTAATTTCGCGATTGGCATACATAAACCTTTCGTAGTGTTGTTTTTTTCGTCGATGATATATACTTTTAGAATTTTAACAATAAATTTCATATATGTGCAAAATATTACACGCTTGGAAAATTTTCCCGATCAAGCATCCTTTGCGTAATTTGCGTAAATTCTCCCCTCGCATAAAATTCCATGTTTACAGAGTGGGGTGGTTCTACAAAATTTTTAAAATATAGTTTTTTTTTTGAGATTTTCCTTAATTGAGATAACGTGTTATAAAACACAGGTGTCCCACAAAACATTGGACTCATCCATGAGCAATTTCTGGAAGTTATTTCCCAGTAAGTGTTTCTCTATCGTACAGATGCGGAAGTTGTCAATTTGCATAGATAAAAAATGTAGTGCTGTTTTATCAAGTTCTCCATATTTTGTAATGTAATCGATGTTCAATTTCAATCCTATACTTACTAGACTTTGCGATGTTTTAGTTTTAGTTAAGGTTGAAAGTTCAGAGCTTTCAGTATAAATTTTACAATTTTAGGTTATTTAACTTTGAAATTCATGCATTCTGTAGGCATCGTAAACATCTATTTCTTTTTACATAAGCCTAGTGTCTTTCAATGATATTTCGATTATCAATTTTACAGTGTATTGTTTTGAACTCATTTATGAAAAGTGAATTGGCTAATCTTAACAATAAATCTGCAATGTACCTCTTGACCAAAATGTAGATCGCTAACTAGACATTCGGTATAGGGGGTAGGCCTACAATATACACTTCCAATCATCTTCTGAATCAGCATTTTTACAACGTGCACTTTCATAAAATACTCATTTTATTAACATTACAATTGAAAATCACCGTCCTATATATTTGTAAAGCTTGAAAACAATAATCTAATTGTTATGCAAGATTTGTCAAATATTGTGACCAGAACATATACCTATTTCTGACTCTCTATGACCAACCTCAGATGAGTCAAATACCCCATATTTCTCAAACTATTGACCCGGTCGTCTGCTGTTTTACTGTATGTATATATACATAATAAAATAACAACAAAAGAATGTTACATTGACCACACATCACGTAAATAGATAATTCCCTGAAAGGAATCTAAGGCATGATTACTTTCAAGAGCAGCTTGTTATCGAAGGCTTTACTTTCAAGACCATTCATTTTTGATTCAGGCTTATTGTTGAGAATTTAGGGTTTGATTTCTATGTATGCAGTTTTGTTATCAGGAAAATAAATTCGTTCTCAAAATGTCATTTTTATAGTCATAATTTATGTAAATATGATAAATAAACAAATATGAACAAAAGACATTTTATAACAAGAGCTGTTGGAGAACAGCAAAGCTCGCCTATTCAGAAGAAGTTGATGTTCAAGTATTTACTATTTAAACATGGAAATATGACAAATTAACAGACTCAAAAACCCCCTAAAGGGCCCTAAATTGGTTGTATTATCACGTTCAGCATCCATACACATTAGGAAAAATAAAATCATAAACATTTATGATGACTTATGCTTAAACAATTAACAAAATAGAAACTTGCTCAAAAACTTTAACATGGAAATATGACAAATTAACAGACTCAAAAACCCCCTAAAGGGCCCCAATTTGGTTGAATTATCACGTTCAGCATCCATACACATTAGGAAAATAAAATCATAAACATTTATGATGACTTAAGCTTAAACAATAGACAAAATAGAAACTTGCTCAAAAACTTTAACATGGAAATATGACAAATAAACAGACTCAAAAATCCCCTAAAGGGCCCCAAATTGGTTGTATTATCACGTTCAGCATCCATACACATTAGGAAAATAAAAATCATAAACATTTATGATGACTTAAGCTTAAACAATAGACAAAATAGAAACTTGCTCAAAAAGTAAACTTGATTCATATGACCTGTTTAAAATTAAAACAGTTTTTATAAGGTGAAGAAATGTTTAAATTTATAATAACATCATAAAAAGATTTGGTTTTCAAAAAAAATGATAACAAAACTTCCGACCTGCTTTATCTCATACATCATATCATGAAGTTCATGACATGTCATGTAAACAATAGGCCAAACTTAGTAAAACTTGAAAAACGTTTAATATTTTACGTTCCTTATTGGCTGAAAACAAAATAGACCATTATAAAAAACTTATTCCCAAATAAATTAAAAGAAAAAATTGAATAAAGAAATTTTTTGCAATCTTGAACAATTTATGATATTTAAAATGCAATTGGCAAAATACAATTTGATTTTTAGAACAATAAAAATAAAATTACTTGGAAAATAAACTTGACCCCAAAACTCCCAAGGATAAATTGAACTTTAAAAATTCATTTTTGAGATGTTGTTTTATCCAAAATTTCAATATACAAAACGTGTTAAAAACAAAACATTGGACTCATCCAAAATTTTCCCAGTAAGTATCAATGCGGAATTATCAATAATAATAGATATTTTCAAAAATGTAGTGCAATTATAACAATGTTTTAAGAAGGTTGAAAGTTCAGAGCTTTCAGTATTTTACTAAATTATTGATTTAACTTTGACCATTATGCATTCTGTAGGCATCGTAAACATCTATTTCTTTTTTTATAAGCCTAATATTCCATGTGTCTTAAAATGAATAGAAAATTTGAATCAATTTTACAGTGAATTTGAAATTTGACAACTCATTTAAAAAATTAACTTAAGAATATTTTTCCCCAAATATAAATCGTTAAAGGGCTTCTATTCAGATTTTTACAACATTCACTTTCATTTAAAATACTCATTTTATTAACATACAATTTCACACCTATTATTTGCCGACGCCGACGCCGGGGTGAATCTACCATGATTAAAAAAGAGCAAAGTTGTTACGCCGGGGACTAGTTTTTTAAAAAATAAATTCGTTATCAAAAACTTTTTATAGTCAAAAACAACGTAAAATGGATAAACGCTGACGCCGACGCCGAATGACAACATTAGCTCCCCCTATTCTTCGAATAGGCGAGCTAAAAATCGATCAAACTTATAAATATCAACAACAAACGTATAAACATCAACAAAATACTTCAATTATTCAACATTTCGACCATATGATAAGGATATTAGCATGTACCTACCCTCTGGTGGGACTTTTGTGACGATGTGTGACTTTTCTTTGAGAAAAATCTGTAATGAAGTTACAAATTATAAAAATCAAACAGTTAAACACATTTTCTAAAACAAGAGACCCAGAGGGCCGGTATGTTAAACTAAGCATAATACAAAGATTATTTAGAGTTTATTTCTGCATGATTCGTAAAGAATTAACTTTGCTTTCTAACAGGACTTATTGCCCAGGGACAAAATTTATACATGCACTGGTTCCCTTCCCCCAAGGATGTGTTTTGACCAGATTTGGCTAGTCCATCCAGAACTCATGATGTGATATGTATACAATTTCTGTCCCTCTTCCATCAAGAAGGTTTCAGGCAAACTTTGGTAAGAATCCATATAGAACTTGACTAGTACTAATTGACCCCTGTGGCTTTGAATGAAGTTCAATGTCATTCATTTAAACAAACAAAGTAGCACTTGATGCCAGCATGTTAAATGCTAAATATCAGTAGGCCTTTCAGTTATTGAGAAGAAGTTGTTTGAATGAAAAGTTTACACACGGCGGACGACAACCTACGGAACATGATGACTATGCTATCATGACACTTCGGGTCATCAGTTGACCTTCTAAAACCAGCTTAAAATTGAAGATGTGTATTTCATCTTCTTAAAACACAAAGAAAAGTTTAAGTTTTTGAAACAAGAGATCCCCGAGCGAAGCCCACCATAGAATGATGCTTACCAGCGACACATTTCAACTGTCATATATAAATACATTTTAATCATTTGATGTTCAATTTTACAGGCAACTGCTTTCGTCAAAGTTATGTTGACTCAGAAACACAAATAAAATACTTCTCATCAAAACCGAGCCTTCAGTACTTTCAGTACTTTGATTTTACACTAACTCTGACATAAAACCAAAGCTATTAGGTGTATAAGTGTTCTGAAAGGATAAATTGTTTATAGTATTATATATAGAGAGAAAGGAATTATATAAAATCTAAGGGGGAAACTCACCATGTACTTGGTCAGCTTCTGGTTGATCGCTCTCTCGCTGTGGATAGTTCTTCTTGTACCAGAGGGCATGGTCTATTTTGGTTCGTAGCTTATCTAGTACTTTCACGACCATACCTGGTTCGTTACCAGCAATACCCCTGATCACATCATCAGAAAGCTCAAATCTCAGCTTCTTAAAAACTCTTCTGCAAAGACCAATCATACTCTCCCAATCAAACATTCTCCTAATGAAATTGTATATATAAAATCTATAATACAGATATCGTTTTAGTTACTCAAACTATAGACATTAACATGGAATTACTGATCACGAATAACAACATTTAACTCAAAAGTCAAAAATTGAATAAATGGCTGCGTCATTTAACCAGTCCGCTGTATTCTAGTCTTTGTATGAAACATTATAATAGATGTACATTTATTTATAATATGTACGACAATTACAATAGAGTACCTGGTTTTCAAAGTTAAAAAACAAAAAGTGACTGTAGCAATCAAAATATTTGATTTGATATAAAATCATTAAAATATTGTTAGTTATATTAGGTGTAAGTACAGTGTACACCTGGACACACATTATAAATGACACTTAAAGTTATATGTGCCGTATTTTTCATAGTCACGAATCAAGAAGAGCTTTTAATATGTTATTCAACTCCAAAAGTTACCAACATTTTGAGAATTACAATACTTTCAATGCATAGGTTTTAATTTTACAAGTACAAAAAGGACTGAAAATGATTTTTGGCAGTACGGCCAAAAATCATTATATTAACATCTTCAGTGTAATGAAATGAGTGCATACGGTCAGACCATGAAGCCATCTTGGTGTCCACAATTTCATTGCACATTTTTGCAGTATAATTAGTAATTGTAAAGTGGTTTCTGAAGGTATATTTCCATCTAAACATGTATATAAAGCCATAAAAAAACAAGAATTTCACAGTGCATAACCAATGTGTTCTAACTAACGTTTTTAAGGCATTATATATGATTGTCTGTCCATTTTACCGCTTTATTCATTAAAACTTATGGTTTTAAATAGATAATTGAAGAAAAAAAAACATGTCCAAATTTTCTATCAGTTACGGCACATATAACTTTAATGAACAGTGTTGTTTTTGATTGACAGATGGTTTAGTCAATCACACTCGACTATACAGTGTAAAATACAATGTGACAAAAGTCAGTTTTACAACAAAAGAAGATTAAACACAATATTACATGTGTTATAAATCAAAACACCAACAAGCTACGAGACTGTTATAGTGTGACACATTAAAAAGACCACATTTAATCACTGCCGGGCACTGTATGTTTTGTTTTTTTCTCATTTCTTTATTTTATTTGTTTCTTTTATAATAATGATAATTGAAAACACAGTTTGGCAACCAGTTCTGAAAACTACTCTATACTATTTGAACTATCTTTTTCATATTCTTAATCTCTTTACCATTTCACTAATTATAATCATGCAACAAAACACTTATCATGGTATATTTGATGTCACCTAGAATTACCTGTTCAGTAAATCCCAGTTATCCTTTTTTTGTTTAAAGTTACTACGAGATGGATAGTTGTAAAGATCAACCAGTTTCGGGAAGAAGTGCTTCACAATCTCTGCGACTTGAACTGCAACATAACATCAGGAACAAATAGCCATGATAACATATCTATACTGGGCTGTAACTTTAAGCCTGTTTTACTGGGCCGTCATATTCAGTCAAGCTGTTTCACTGGGCCGTAATATTCAAGCTGTTTTACTGGGCAGTAACTTTCAGTGTTTTACTGGGCTATAACATTCAGGTTGTTTTACTGGGCAGTAACATTCAGGCTGTTTTACTGGGCAGTAACATTCAGGCTGTTTTACTGGGCAGTAACATTCAGGCTGTTTTACTGGGCTGTAACATTCAGGCTGTTTTACTGGGCTGTAACATTCAGGCTGTTTTACTGGGCTGTAACATTCAGGCTGTTTTACTGGGCTGTAACATTCAGGCTGTTTTACTGGGCTGTAACATTCAGGCTGTTTTACTGGGCTGTAACATTCAGGTTGTTTTACTGGGCTGTAACATTCAGACTGTTTTACTGGGCTGTAACATTCAGGCTGTTTTACTGGGCTGTAACATTCAGGCTGTTTTACTGGGCTGTAACATTCAGGCTGTTTTACTGGGCTGTAACATTCAGGCTGTTTTACTGGGCTGTAACATTCAGGCTGTTTTACTGGGCTGTAACATTCAGGTTGTTTTACTGGGCTGTAACATTCAGGTTGTTTTACTGGGCTGTAACATTCAGACAGTTTTTTACTGGGCTGTAACATTCAGGCTGTTTTTACTGGGCTGTAACATTCAGGCTGTTTTACTGGGCTGTAACATTCAGGTTGTTTTACTGGGCTGTAACATTCAGGTTGTTTTACTGGGCTGTAACATTCAGGCTGTTTTACTGGGCTGTAACATTCAGGTTGTTTTACTGGGCTGTAACATTCAGGCTGTTTTACTGGGCTGTAACATTCAGGCTGTTTTACTGGGCTGTAACATTCAGGCTGTTTTACTGGGCTGTAACATTCAGGCTGTTTTACTGGGCTGTAACATTCAGGCTGTTTTACTGGGCTGTAACATTCAGGCTGTTTTACTGGGCTGTAACATTCAGGCTGTTTTACTGGGCTGTAACATTCAGGCTGTTTTACTGGGCTGTAAACATTCAGGCTGTTTTACTGGGCTGTAACATAGGTTGTTTTTACTGGCCTGTAACATTCAGGCTGTTTTACTGGGCTGTAACATTCAGGCTGTTTTACTGGGCAGTAACATTCAGGCTGTTTTTACTGGGCTGTAACATTCAGGTGTGTTTTACTGGGCTGTAACATTCAGGCTGTTTTACTGGGCTGTAACATTCAGGCTGTTTTACTGGGCTGTAACATTCAGTGTTTTTACTGGGCTGTAACATTCAGGTTGTTTTACTGGGCTGTAACATTCAGGTTGTTTTACTGGGCTGTAACATTCAGGCTGTTTTACTGGGCTGTAACATTCAGACTGTTTTACTGGGCTGTAACATTCAGACTGTTTTACTGGGCTGTAACATTCAGGCTGTTTTACTGGGCTGTAACATTCAGGCTGTTTTACTGGGCTGTAACATTCAGGCTGTTTTACTGGGCTGTAACATTCAGGCTGTTTTACTGGGCTGTAACATTCAGGCTGTTTTACTGGGCTGTAACATTCAGGCTGTTTTACTGGGCTGTAACATTCAGGTTGTTTTACTGGGCTGTAACATTCAGGCTGTTTTACTGGGCTGTAACATTCAGGTTGTTTTACTGGGCTGTAACATTCAGGCTGTTTTACTGGGCAGTAACATTCAGGCTGTTTTACTGGGCTGTAACATTCAGGTTGTTTTACTGGGCTGTAACATTCAGGTTGTTTTACTGGGCTGTAACATTCAGACTGTTTTACTGGGCTGTAACATTCAGGTTGTTTTACTGGGCTGTAACATTCAGGCTGTTTTACTGGGCTGTAACATTCAGGCTGTTTTACTGGGCTGTAACATTCAGGTTGTTTTACTGGGCTGTAACATTCAGACTGTTTTACTGGGCTGTAACATTCAGGTTGTTTTACTGGGCTGTAACATTCAGGCTGTTTTACTGGGCTGTAACATTCAGGCTGTTTTACTGGGCTGTAACATTCAGGCTGTTTTACTGGGCTGTAACATTCAGACTGTTGTTTTACTGGGCTGTAACATTCAGGCTGTTTTACTGGGCTGTAACATTCAGGCTGTTTTACTGGGCTGTAACATTCAGGCTGTTTTACTGGGCTGTAACATTCAGGTTGTTTTACTGGGCTGTAACATTCAGACTGTTTTTACTGGGCTGTAACATTCAGGCTGTTTTACTGGGCTGTAACATTCAGGCTGTTTTACTGGGCTGTAACATTCAGGTTGTTTTACTGGGCTGTAACATTCAGGTTGTTTTACTGGGCTGTAACATTCAGGCTGTTTTACTGGGCTGTAACATTCAGGCTGTTTTACTGGGCTGTAACATTCAGGCTGTTTTACTGGGCTGTAACATTCAGGTTGTTTTACTGGGCTGTAACATTCAGACTGTTTTACTGGGCTGTAACATTCAGGCTGTTTTACTGGGCTGTAACATTCAGGCTGTTTTACTGGGCTGTAACATTCAGGCTGTTTTACTGGGCTGTAACATTCAGGCTGTTTTACTGGGCTGTAACATTCAGGCTGTTTTACTGGGCTGTAACATTCAGGCTGTTTTACTGGGCTGTAACATTCAGGTTGTTTTACTGGGCTGTAACATTCAGGCTGTTTTACTGGGCTGTAACATTCAGACTGTTTTACTGGGCTGTAACATTCAGGCTGTTTTACTGGGCTGTAACATTCAGGACTGTTTTTACTGGGCTGTAACATTCAGGCTGTTTTACTGGGCTGTAACATTCAGGCTTGTTTTACTGGGCTGTAACATTCAGACTGTTTTACTGGGCTGTAACATTCAGGCTGTTTTACTGGGCTGTAACATTCAGGTTGTTTTACTGGGCTGTACTGGGCTGTAACATTCAGACTGTTTTACTGGGCTGTAACATTCAGGCTGTTTTACTGGGCTGTAACATTCAGACTGTTTTACTGGGCTGTTTCAGGCTGTTTTACTGGGCTGTAACATTCAGGCTGTTTTACTGGGCAGTAACATTCAGGCTGTTTTACTGGGCAGTAACATTCAGGCTGTTTTACTGGGCTGTAACATTCAGGTTGTTTTACTGGGCAGTAACATTCAGACTGTTTTACTGGGCTGTAACATTCAGGTTGTTTTACTGGGCAGTAACATTCAGGCTGTTTTACTGGGCTGTAACATTCAGGTGTTTTACTGTTTTTTTACTGGGCTGTAACATTCAGGCTGTTTTTACTGGGCTGTAACATTCAGGTTGTTTACTGGGCTGTAACATTCAGACTGTTTTACTGGGCTGTAACATTCAGGCTGTTTTACTGAGGCTGTTACAATTCAGACTGTGTTTTTAGTCTGGAGGACCCAGTAACTTTCAGTGTTTTTTACTGGAGCTGTAACATTCAGGTTCTGTTTTACTGGGCTGTAACATTGAAGCCCAAGGATTATGGCCCTCATATTCCACTTGTGAGCCGCCTGGATTTAGATTCCCATGTCGAGCCCTGGCTTCTGGCCTCTCAAAATGTTAGTCTCCTGGGTTGTAGACTCTTCCTACTGTGAGTCCCCTCGATTAAGCCTCTCCCACTGCTGAGTCCTGGATTAAACTTCCTATGTGAGACCTGGCAATGGCCTCTTTCACTGTAAGTCCCTGGAGTTAAAGCATCTCCCACTGTGAGTCCCTGGATTTAGCCTCTCCGCTGCTGTGAGCCCCTGTAATTTAGGATCCCTCTAGGCCTCTCTCCCACTGTGAGCCCCTGGATTTTAGTCTCTTCATTCCACTGTGAGCCCCTGGATTTAGTCTCTTCCACTGTGAAGCCCTCGATTTTAGTCTCTTTCCAATTGTGAGCCCCTGATTTTAAGCTGGCCTCATCCCCCACTTAGGATGCCCCTGGATGTCGCCTCTCCTCCTATCGTGAAGCCCTGATTTTGCCCTCTTCCAATGTGAGCCCCCTGGATTTTAGGCCTCTCTCCGCCACTGTGAGACCTCCTTGGCTTATTATGGCCTGCCTCTCCAAAATGTGAGCCTCTTGGCTTTGGCCTCTATCTCTCACTGTGAGGTCCCTCGGATAAAGCATCTCCCACTGTGAGTCCCTGGATTAAAAACCTCGTCCCACTAGTGAAAGAGACCCTGGAAATTGGCCATCTGCCCACTGTACAGCTCCCTGGATTAAACCTCTCCCCCTGTGAGCCCTGGAGTTTGGCCTCACCCACTGTGGACGCCCAAGGATTTGGGCCTCTTTCAACTGTGAGGCTCATGGATTAAAGCCTCTCCGCACTGTGAGCCCCTGGATTTAGGGCCTCCTTCCACTGTGAGACCCTGGATTTTGTATCCTGGATCTCCCGTGTGTCTGTGAGACCCCATGGACTAACATTCAGGCCTTTTCCCACTGTGGGGCCCTTGGATTAAATGCCTCTTCCCACTGTGAGCCCCCGGCTTTGGCCTTCTCCCATTTTGTATTTCCCATGAAGCCCTGTATTTGGCCTCTCGACACTGTGAAACCCTAGATAAAGCCATTCCCACTAGTTTTATCCCTACTAATTCACTGGGAGGTTAACATTCAAAACATTCAGGCTGTTTACTGGGCTGTAAACATTCAGGGCTGTTTTACTGGGCTGTAACATAGACTGTTTAACTGGGCTGTAACATTCAGACTGTTTTTACTGGGCAGTAACTTTCAGACTGTTTTACTGGGCTGTTAACAATTCAGGCTGTTTTATACTGGGCTGTAACATATCAGCGCTGTTTTACTGGACTGTAACATTCAGACTGTTTTACTGGGCAGTAACATTCAGAACAGACAACTGTTTTTACTGGGCTGTAACATTCAGGTTGTTTTACTAACAGGGCTATAACATTCAGCTGTTTTAACTGGGCAGTAACATTCAGACTGTATTTATACTGGGCAGTAACATTCAGACACGATTGTTTTACTGGGCTGTGTAACATTCAGGTTGTTTTGCTGGGCAGTAACATTCAGACTGTTTTACTGGGCTAGTAACATTCAGGCTGTTTTATTGAGGCTTTTAAACATTCAGGTTGTTTTAACTGGGCTGTAACATTCAGACTGTTTATTTTTTTTACTGGGCTGTAACATTCAGGCTGTTTTACTGGGCTGTAACATTCAGACTGTTTTTAACTGGGCTGTAACATTCAGGTTGTTTTTACTGGGCAGTAACATTCAGGCTGTTTTATTGAGCTGTAACATTCAGACTGTATGTGCAGCCCTGGGCTTTGGCCTCTCCCACTGTGAGCCCCTGGATTTTGTTCTCTTCCTCTTGACCCCTGGATTTGGCACTTTCCACTGTGAGCCCCAGGATTGGCCTATACACTGTCAGACTCTAGATTTGGGCCTTTCCCACTGTTGAGCCACAGGAATTGCCTCACCCACCTGTGAGCTCCTAGATTAAGCTCTCTCTCTCTTGAGCCCCTGATTTTGACCCCTGTGAGCCCATTGATTTGGGGCTCATCCCTCGGTGAACTCCTAGATAAGCCTTTCCCACTCGTGACCCCTGGATTTGGCCGTCTCGCCACTGTGGAACTCCTTGATAAGATTTTCCCACTTTGTGACCCCTAATATTTGGTCCTCTCCCACTGTGAACTCATAGTAGATAAGACTTTCCCTCACTGAGGCACCCTGGATTTGACCCTCCTCCCACTGTAACTCCTAGAATAAGCCTTTCCCACTGTTATCCCCGTAACATTCAGACTGTTTTACTGGGCATGATAACATTCAGGTCTGTTTTACTGGGCAGTAAACATTCAGACTGTTTTACTGGGCAGTGTAACATTCAGCCTGTTTTACTGGGCTGTAACATTCAGACTGTTTTACTGGGCAGTAACTTTTAGTGTTTTACTGTTTTACTCTGGGCTGTAAAACATTCAGGCTGTTTTACTGGGTCTGTAACATTCAGGCTGTTTTTACTGGCTGTAACATTCAGACGACTGTTTTTACTGGGCTGTAAACATTCAGTGCCTGTTTTACTGGGCTGTAACATTCAGGTTGTTTTTTACTGGGCTGTAACATTCAGGTTGTTGTTTTACTGGGCTGTAACATTCAGACTGTTTTACTGGGCTGTAACATTCAGACTGTTTTACTGGGCTGTAACATTCAGGTTGTTTTTACTGGGCTGTAACATTCAGGCTGTTTTACTAGGCTGTAATCATTCAGGTTGTTTTAACTGGGCTGTAACATTCAGGCTGTTTTACTGGGCAGTAACATTCAGGCTGTTTTACTGGGCTGAAGTAACATTCAGACTGTTTTACTGGGCTGTAACATTCAGCCTGTTTTACTGGGCTGTAACATTCAGGTTGTTTTAATGACTGGGCTGTAACATTTCAGGCTGTTTTACTGGGCTGTAACATTCAGGCTGTTTTACTGGGCTGTAACATTCCAGACTGTTTTACTGGGCTGTAACATTCAGCCTGTTTCAGCCTTTTTACTGGGTGACTGTAACATTCAGGTTGTTTTAACTGGGCTGTAACATTCAGGTTGTTTTACTGGGCTGTAGTATTTCAGGTTGTTTTACTGGGCTTTAACATTCAGGGCTGTTTTTACTGGGCTGTAACATTCAGGTTGTTTTTACTGGGCTGTAAACATTCAGGAACTGTTTTAAACTGGGCTGTAACATTCAGCCTGTTTTACTGGGGCTGTAACATTCAGGCTGTTTTAACTGGGCTGTAACATTCAGGCTGTTTTACTGGGCAGTAACATTCAGACTGTTTTACCAAGCTGTAACTTTCAGTGTTTTACTGGATTTGGCCTCTCCCAATGTGAGCCCCTGGATTTGGCCTCTCCCCTCTGTGAGCCCCTGGATTTGGCCTTTCCCACTGTGAGTCAGCCCCAGTGATTTGGCCTCTCTCCCACTGTGAGCTCCCTAGATAAAGCCTCTCCTCACTTCCTGAGCCCCTGGACTTTTGGTGCCCCTCCCCCACTGTGAGCCCATTGATTTGGGCTCTCCTTCCTGTGAACTGTCCTAGATAAGCCTTTCCCACTTGAGCCCCAGGATTTGGCCTCTCCCACTGTGAACTCCTAGATAAGAAACTTTCCCACTGTGAGCCCCTGGATTTGGCCTCCTCCCACTGTGAACTCCTAGATAAGACTTGGATAACTGTGACCCCTGGATTTGACCTCTCCCACTGTGAACGATCCTAAGGATAAGACCCCACTGTGATATATTGGCCTCTCCCACTGTGAACTCCTAGATAAGACTTTCCCACTGTGAGCCCCTGGATTTTTGACCTCTCCCACTGTGAACTCCTAGATAAGACTTTCCCACTGTGAGCCCCTATATTTGGCCTCTCCCACTGTGAACTCCTAGATAAGCCTTTCCCACTGTGAGCCCCTGGATTTGGCCTCTCCACTGTGAACTCTCTAGATAAGAAGCCTTTCCCACTGTGAGCCCCCTGGATTTGGCCTCTCCCACTGTGAACTCCTAGATAAGACTTTCCATCTGTGAGCCCCAATTGATTTGGCCTCTCCCACTGTGAACTCCTAGATAAGACTTTTCCCACTGTGAGCCCCTGGATTTGGCCTCTCCCACTGTGAACTCGTAGAGAAGCCTTTCCCACTGTGAGCCCCTGGATTTGGCCTCTCCCACTGTGAACTTCCTATATTAGCCTTTCCCACTGTGAGCCCCCTGGATTTTGGCCTCTCCCACTGTGAACTCCTAGATAAGACTTTCCCACTGTGAGCCCCTATATTTGGACCTCAGGTAGAAAAATGTCAATTACAGACGTACAGACAAAAAGCGAATAGATCATTATCAGACTTCATCTCAGATGAGGTAAAAATGTGAAAGTAACTAGTTGATGATGATAATATTTTTACGCTTATTTTTTAGAGTAAGATGAATTAAAATGTTAGTTATAAATACTTTCAACATATGAGTGTTCAGGTCAACTCACAGCAAAACATCATATAAAAATATAAAGATCAAATGCATTAGTGAATTATGTCAATGTGAGCACGAATTTTTACACAAATTAAACTTAGAGTACCTGTTTAACAAATACCAATTTTTCAATTTTTCCTTGAAATGAACTTGTAGAACTTAAATTGTGCAATTCGACACGATTCGTGGAAAATTAATGCTTTATGATCTCTGCCAAACACACTAAAATGGAAAAAAAGGAAGCTTACAGTAACTGTTTGCAAGAAACGCATTTACAATTACATTTTTTTCTAATCTATATGGCAAGTTTAGGATTTTATAACCAGATGTCTCCTACAAAGAATACCATGTTGGTGTCACATCTTTATGCCATCATTGTTGGAAGATTTGAACAAATACCTGTTGATATTGTTCACAAATTATCTTCTGCGACAATAAAATTTGTGAAACTATTAACATTATTAGTAACAGCAACCTTTGTTTTTTGACTTGTTGACACCAAATTCAATTCCAAGCTGTATTTTCTCATATGCTTCCATTTGTGTAAAGTTAGATCAAAATCCATCCTTTTGTTTCTGAAGTAAAGCATCTGGAAACCATTTAATCTGGACAAGAAGAACGGACGGAACGGACAGACGGACAGAAGACGGACAGACAGACAGACCAGACATACAGACAGACAGACAGACAGACAGACAGACAACTTATGACGGCAATGACATAAAGCTCACCGTCCAGGTGACCTAACAAATACAACCATTTCTGTAGTCTATAAAACAACAATACAACCATTCCTGTATCTATATAACAACAATACAACCAATTCCTGTACTCTATAAAAACAACAATACAACCATTTCCTGTAGTCTATAAAACAACAATACAACCATTCCTGTAGTCTATTAAAACAACAATACAACCGATTCCTGTAGTCTATAAAACAACAATACAACCATTCCTGTACTCTATAAAACAACAATACAACCATTCCTGTAGTCTATAAAACAACAATACAACCATTCCTGTACTATAAAAAACAACAATACAACCATTCCATGTACTCTATAAAAAACAACAATACAACCATTCCTGTATGTCTATAAAACAACAATACAACCATTCCTGTACTCTATAAAAACAACAATACAACCATTCCTGTGTAGTCTATAAAACAACAATACAACCATTCTGTTGTCTATTAAAACAACAATACAACCATTCCTGTACTCTAATAAAACAACAAACACAACCATTTCTGTTTGTCTATAAAAACCACAATACAACCATTTCTGTTGTCTATCAAAACAACAATACAACCAATACTGGACCTATGTTACCAATACCCAGGTTCTATTTGGGGGACTGGACCATCGTTACCAATACCCAGGTTCTATTTGGGGGACTGGACCTACGTTACCAATACCCAGGTTCTATTTGGGGGACTGGACCAACGTTACCAAAATAACCAGGTTCTATTTTGGGGTACTGACCTATGTCACCAATAACCCAGGTTTGCTATTTGGGGGACTGTAACCTATGTTACCAATAACCTCAGGGTTCTATTTTGGGGGACTGAACCAATGTTTTACCAATACCAGGTTCTATTTGGGGTACTGGACCTATGTCACCAATACCCAGGTTCTATTTGGGGGACTGAACCTATGTTACCAATAACCAGGTTCTATTTGGGGGACTGAACCAATGTTACCAATACCCAGGGTTCTATTTGTCGGGTACTGGACCTATGTCACCAATACCCAGGTTCTATTTGGGGTACTGGACCTATGTCACCAATACCCAGGTTCTATTTGGGGTAACTGGACCTATGTCACCAATACCCAGGTTCTATTATATTAATATGGATATTAGTGGTCCTGGACCTACGTTACCAATACCCAGGTCCTATTTGGGGGACTGGACCTACGTGTACCAATACCTAGGTTCTATTTGGGAGACTGGACCTATGTCACCAATAACCCAGGTTCTATTTGGGGAGACTGGCCCAACGTTACCAACCCAGATTTTATTTGGGGTACTGGAATATGTCACCAAACCTAGGTTCTATTTGGGGACTGGACCTACGTTACCAATACCCAGGTTCTATTTGGGGGACTGAACCAACGTTACTAATACCCAGGTTCTATTTGGGGGACTGAACTTTCGTCACCAATACCCTGGTTCTATTTTGGGGACCTGGACCTACGTACCTAGCTTCTATTTGGGGGACTGGACCTACGTCACCAATTACGCAGGTTCTATTTGGGGGACTGAACCAACTATGTAACCAATATCCAGGTTCATATTTGGGGGAATGAACCTACGTAACCAATACCAAGGTTCTATTTTGGGGACTGAACCAAAATGTAACCGATACCCAGGTTCTACTTGGGGTACTGAACCAACGTTACCAATACCCAGGTTCTATTTGCGAGGACTGAATCTACTTTACTAATACCCAGGTTCTTTTGGGGGACTGAACCAAGGTTACCAATACCAAGGTTCTATTTGGGGGACTGAACCAACGTTACCAATACCCAGTTTCTTTTTTAACTTCTCTGTGTCAGAGAAAAAAAAAGTCACTTTGAATTGCATGGAAAATGCAGAGTGCATAACAATACAAAAGTAAAAGCAAGGACACTTACATTATTAATATCAAGCTTAAACTTTCTACAAGTTAACCTGACAATAAAAATAGCAATTTGAAGAACTCTGTAAAAAAGGCCTACCAACAAAAAAAGATTACCTTGTATAACTTATAAGTAAAAAAAAATGTACTGATTAATTCCCTTGTAACTAATTAAGTAACGTTAATATTTACCATACATAACATTATAGCTATTCATAAACAAGGATTTTCTTAGCAAATTACCAGTAGGCCCTAGGCTAACATGACAGGAATCCGAACTCACCTCCGTCAGAAAAGTCCTCTCGTAATATTTTTCTTCATTGCCCTGGATAAAGGTATTTGATCTACCCATTGGTATAAATCTGCGAGTGCCTCGTCGCTCAGCTCCATCATTTTTAATACAAATGAAGAAAGGAATGCCGTAAGTACCAAGCAAGCTGTCCGAAACGCCTCAAACGTATATTTTGCGATTACATTTCGCCAGTTAGAAATAAATATTGTGCATTTAAAGAACACTTAACATTTGTGAGTGAACACCGATCTTAATCCACTTTCTCCTATTGATACATCAAGTGTTGCCGACATGCTGGACGATTGAGCTAAGGTTTTGCTACGCCAGTTCGGTTTGTTTTCGTAGGTAACGAATAACTTCCGGTATTAGCGATCCCATCATGCACCTTAATATCGGGGGAGTTTCCCGCTTCCGTACAAAATTCCCTGTACCAGGAATTCTGTTCATCACCGATTTATCGACAATAAAACAAACTACAAAATAATTGTGTTACAGTTAGATTTGAAATTCAATTTTACAAAATTGTATCAAATCTCAACCACAGATTTTCTTTACTTTTCTCATTCGGATGATTTCTGTGGAATATGAATTTAAGGGTCAAAAGCCTCATAAGAGCGCAGCTATTACATGGTAAATATTGTTGTAACCTCAGAACGAGATTAAAAAACTTGTAGTCCGATCATTGATTTTTAAAATTAAAAGCATTAAAAGATTGCTATAAATGGACTGTCATAATACAGGCGGAAATAAAACTGGGAATCTATGGTCAACATCCTATTCGCCATGTATCAAAAAAAAAAAAAAGCGCGGGAAATGTGCCGTCATCTTTGGCACCAAGCTTCCCTGACGTCACGGCTGACGGTGCGCTTGACAACACACAGACAGTATATTATTTGACTAGTACATTTATTGTATCGTTCGTAACATTGTGTAGTTATCTTAACTACTTACAGTAATTTCAAAGTGTATCCTGGTGATACATTTTGTCGTTAGAAAAAAATTTCAAACCTCGTCGTGCTATTAACGAGAATTAAAACATGGCTGCCTGCATGGAGGCGCGAGACTTTTCCCGCGGGACACGATTTCAAAGTCCAAGGGGTACTGGAATGTATGGGACCTTATGCTTACAAACATGTTATGGTTAGTAGAGCTTCGCTCTACGCGGCCTTCGGCCCGCGCAGAGAGCTGCGCTCTTATAACGTTACATGTACATATATTACATCAGAAACAAAGTGATGACTTTTACTCTCTGCAGGGAGTCACCACGGAGGCCCTACAGTAAAGACTACACAACACAAAACAGAAGGTCCTATTATTTATTTACATAATATCTATAACATTTATACTGGTATCATAAATAATACAAGTGAACCATTGGATAGGGTGAAGTCCACCACTGACTTCACCTTCACCAGGGGCCTCTCACCCTGGGTGAAGTATCACCAAGTTCATGGGTGGACTTCACCCAAGAACGCTGGTGGAACTCACCCTTTGTAGCTGGGCTTGGCATGCTGGCCACTACCACTACACTGTTAGCTCTCTCTAACACCAACTTGAGGTCTACTACAGCTCTGCCTGTCTACCTTGGGTGCCTGACCTCTCATGCACATGCTTGACCCCTCGAGAGGCAATCAGCATGACACAGGTAAGCCAGTCACCACAGGGACAGAGCAGTGCTGTACAGACGACTATTTTAGGAGAAACACGTGTAGTAAACAAACTTATACAAAGCAATAAACACAATTAACAAAAACAATTAAGAATAGTAATTAAGCATTTAAAGTTATGGTGAGACAAGTATTTGTTACAATAGGAGATTTCAAAAAGATGGCGATGACGTCACACAAAGGTACATCCGGGCGCTCAAAGGTACAACTCTTATATCTGTACACATAAACATTGTGGGAACACAGCCGCTTGCGATGTTTGTTTACATTTTATTGTAATAAATTAGTACGCCAATCCGAGAACTATTGCGTTATTTACATTTCAAAAAGTGTAAATAAAAATATTTTACAATAATATACAAATTTAAACATATAGTATTCATATATTTTTACTCTGTTTATACTCCATTTTCGACCGCTTCGAGAAAACACGGTCGCCATTACGTATAAACATTGACAGATATATTGCAAATATCAACTTGAAATTACAAATTAAATTCAAAGTTCCCTCAAAATATAATTATAAGCAATTACTGTTTTCGAAGTGTTTCTTGATAAAACACTTTACGATGTGTGATTAGTGCAAAATTAAACATTTGCTCTCGTAGATTACCCCAAGCTCACGGCAGCCATTACAGTACAGCCGAGAACCCGAATTTCGTCCATTTTCAGTGTCATTAAATTACGTATTCTGGTTATTTTTTTGTCATCAATTTGGGGATTTAGTTTATAACATACAAATGAATCAGTTTTGTAGGTTCTTTTTATCATATTTTTAAACAAAACTTTAAGTATTTAGAATTCTCGAAGCCGTGCGCAATATGTATCCTGGTCAGCATTTACAGTACTACGATCTGTAATTTATATCAATTTAAATGAAGTCTCTAATATGTATTCCACTTATCTAAAAAGTAATACCACTTCAGTTTGAGACTTAACACAGCAGTCCATGGCATAAAAGCGGCTGATAATGAAATATTTAAAATGAAATAATACAGCATGAAAAACTGAACGATTTCCACCATTAACTTATTTTACGAGATCGGCAGCCCATACGTGTACGTGTAAAACAGCAGGAGGGGTAGTTTAATTACTATTCGTAATTTTGTTATGATACAAGAGGTATTCCATTAAAACAACATGTACATATTAAATAACGAATATATATCTTAAACAAGTACTTTTTGAGATAAAAGTGTTGATAATTATTAATATGATTTATTTCCCCAACAATGCTGTGGCCTGCGGTGATCTAACAGCGACGAAGCCATGGATCCACGAGCGGGCCGTGGTCTGGTCAGCTGGTTCAACGTTTTGTTTATATCATATCGTATTGAGTGAACATGTTTTTTCATGTATAAAAACAGAAACATTATACATTGAAATAGATCATCTTTTCATAAACACCTTTTCACAACCTGAATTTATACGTATGAACAAAATCGGATAGGCCTACGTGTGATGGCCCGGCAGCGCTTCGATAGGTGGCTTCGACACTAAAATTTAGCAATAAACAAATGAAAATATAAAAATGTCAACATCCGTAACCTCTGAAACAATAAGAAACCATTTCAAAATCAGAATTTGCAAGTATGAAAGCGTAAACTTTTGACAAAGTATCTATTTTGAAGCAGGGATGTACGTATCTGTTATTGTTTTTATCAGTCACCATACTGTGTTTGTACCTTTGAGAACCCGGATGTTAATTTATTCTGTGACGTCACGCCATCTTTTCTGAAATCTCCTATATATACATAACGAGATTGGCAACTCCGCCATTTTTTACGATCGGCAGATGTACCTCTCGGTCTGTATGTGGTTAGGGGTTTTTAGATAAACTTTTAAATAGTTAAATAGAGCAGAATAACTTTGAAATATTATAAAAGTTCAGTAATTTTCAGATGGTTTGAGGACGATTTTGGAAAGAAAAAATAATATTTAAATTTTTAACTTATATATTAATAAAACAAAATGCACTTCCGGTTTTGAATGTCTGATTTTCGAAAAACCAGGTAAAATTGCCGATTTTCATGCTTTCAAAAAACATATTAAATAACATCAATTGGACAAACTGGTCACATCAAACCATGCTATAATGTTTAAAGTTGTATTTCTGGGTCGCTTTAATATTTGATATTTAAACATGGACATGTAACTTAATGATTAAGCTCCCCAAAACCATATGTCAGCCTGTAAGAGAGCCGAAATCTAGGAATCATATATTCCTGGTTTTGAATAAAACGCCTTCAATCACCGCCATGTTCAGTATCTTCGGGTTTTGTCGGAATTCCAAATCGTATCACGTGACTGACGTCCACTCGCCCTGCACGTGGTGATCAAGGTAACTAGCGTAAGCGCACATGTGTTTGTTTACGTTTTCCTTCTGGCTAATATGAGCAAATCGTGCTGGTACATGTATACAATATGTATTCCGAATTTGCATATTACAGAGTTATCTGCACTTGCGGGTAGGTATTGATTGTGACATCATGTGTTTGCGAGCATAACGTCATACGTTTCGGAGAAAACAACGTGAATTGCGCTCACAAAATAATGACGTAACAATCGATACCTACTCGCAAGGGAGCTAACTCTGTAATATGCAAAGACGGAATATATGTCCACAGAGCGAGTATTTGAACCATCCAATTCACGTATTGACGTAATTCAATATTGTGTGTATCAAATATTGTAATGAGCGAGAATTATTTTTTTTGTAAATCCAGTTTGCTGAGGTCGACCACATGTTTTGTTTATGAAAAAATTGTTGACATTTTCTCTTGGTTTTACAACTCTCGTGTTACTTCGAGATTGTCGCGACGACGTTCGGAAGAGTTCCGCCAATATTAGGCTAAACGTTGTAAGACAAATCACAACACAAACGCAGACTGTACGTCATCAAGGCGAGCGTAATATAAGGAACCAATTCCGGATAATGCGGATCCGGAATTTACTAACAATATACTGGCGCTACCGCTTTTTTCTTTCAAAGAGAGAACATCAATTATAGTAAATACTTTTAAACATGAGCACACTCATTGGGTAGACTGCCCTCGTGCGTGTAAGGGGATTATTCTGCCCCGGTTATTTTCACAAAAAATACACACTTAACATATTCAAAAGATCATTAGAGTTCAAAGTTACATCCGATAATTGGACAAGGAAAAGTTATTACAAAGCTACCTATTTGGCACTTAGAAAAATAAGAAACAATTAAAAGGCGTTGGAAAAACATTACTGGTACATGGTCACTAGTCACTCCATAACTATCACGTTCAATCAAAAAGGTTCACTTATTAATCAGTCACATAGTCATCCAGATACTTGGAACGTTGGATTTCCCGGCGAGGCCTGTTGGTTACGATCGGGGTTGTGAAAGTGTCTTGTCCATCGTTAAGGGTCGACTGAGGGTTGAATTCATGCGCTGGTATCTCCGATATGACGCTAGGAATTTCGGGTAGTGGTTGTGGAGTTTCTAGCGGTTGCTCATTTTCGCGAAATGTCATCGGTCTGTTTCCAATACTAGTTGGCAATGTTTCATTACACGAGTCCGACTCGTCCTCATCGTTGAGTACAGAATTGTCAGACGCGAGAGTTTCTCTTTCCGTTCTTGTCGAAGTGGTGGAAGGAACCTTAAACAAGTCAGAATCCTTCACGCGGTATGACGATTTACGGAGTTGAGATCCTGCAAACTTACAAATGTTACGCCACTGACCGTCACAAGATACAACGATATATCTGTCCCTTCCGTAGAACTTATTACGGTCGTCGTTCACGTACACGATGTCTCCAACGCGACCTTGCGGAGGCGTAGGCAGACAGTTGGACGGTGATTTCGACTTCTCACTATAAGGATGGTTTGCGGTTTTGAGATCGTGTTGACGCGAAATCAATTGCTGGTCGTCAACTGGGATTTGATGGTGAGTGAACTGATCTCGTTGAGTCCACATTTCACGAGCAGACAACCCTCTGTTTCGAAAGCGCGTGTTCATCCGGGACACAGCGAGTCCTAAGAGGAGAGGTGTTACTGCTCTGCACGTAGGGTCTTGTCGTAGGATTTCGTCCTCCAATTCCTGGATCGCGCGTTCGGCAACAGGATTTTTGTTTGGGTTTTTGACACGGCCGATTTCAATCCTCAATCGGTGTTTAGACAAGTCCTTGTCGTTCACGAAAGCGGAAAACCCAGGCGCGCCATCTGTTCGAATAACGGAGAATGGGCCGTCTAACGGATGCATTTCCGAGCACAAGTAGATCAGACCGTCACGAAGAGATTCGCGTCGTTCGTTTTCCAATATTATCGCGGAGGTGAACGATGTGACGTACTCGCGAACCACGAGAATAAGTTGGCGTTCGCGTTTCATAACATCCGCCGCAAACATCAGACCGATTTTTGCTGGGGGGTCCCCAGTGCTTTGCACCCGAGTGTGACGCTGAATTTTGCTGAGTGACGCACTTTGATAACATCCGGATGTTGTTCGTTCAACTGCCTTGTCCATGTCGAGGGCGAAGAAATAGCGATGTACAACGGCTTTGAGTTGATGAGTTGACGGGTGGTCCAATTTGATATGGAGCGACGTCAGAAGACCTTCCAATACGTTGCGCGGAATGATTATTCGTTCACGCTGTGGTTCAAACGGGATATCTTTCTTCACAACCAAAAGTCCGTCTTGTGCAATTGAGGCAGATTGTAGATAACGTTTGACGTCCTTGATATTTGTGAGTTTTTTCGACGGCCGTGTCCCTTGTTTCAAGTAGGCATGTGTGCGACGCAGGTCAGAGCATTCACTCTGAATAGATATCCACGCAGGTCTGCTTATGTACGGCAGCTTCACCGAGTCGTTCAACACATCTTCTGTGGTAATGTGGCGTACCACAGAGCTTTCGGTGTACCGAATGAACGAACAAACTTGACAGTTGGGCTCTTCACACTCTGCGGCATTCCGGCTAGAAAAGTCCGACGGTAAGATAGCAGCACCGGCGACATGTCTGATAGAAATTTGATATCGACTAGCGGTAGCCAAAAATGTGGAGACACGCGGGCTAGCCGAGAACTCGCCCCTACACAGTTTTTTGTAAGCTTCCACACATGGTTTACTGTCTGTTAACACGCAAGCCGAAGCCGTAGACTGGATAATATAAGGGCTGAAGTGTTTTATAGCGGAAGCAATCGAAAGGGCTTCAATTTCACAGGGAATCCATAGACTCTGATTCTGTCGCAGTTTGGCACTGAAGAAGCAGGCAAGCAGTAGTTTATTACCGCGCGCGATGTACAAAGTCGCTCCCAGACCTTTACACTTGACTGCACCGTCGGTGACTATCCACAATTGGTCGTTTGATCGCGGTAATGTTATGGACTTGTTGGTGCTCAAAGCGGTCTGAGCTTTACGGAAAGACGATAACAGTTCATCGGACCATAATATTTTGTCTTTCGACTCCCTTCCAGCAGTAGCGCTATCGAGTGGCGATATTAAAGACGAACAGATTTTTTATGACGCCTGCGAGTACCTTATAGGCTCCAACGAAAGAACGCAGACCAGTGACTGTTGTCGGTGGTTCACACGAGGCGAGTGCGGCGATTCGGTGTGCCGATGCTCTGAGCGTTCCTTGACGCCAAATCCATCCGAGGATTGTGACTTCCTTTGGTGCAATTACGGTTTTGGTCGAGGAGAGATTCAAGCCAGACTTTTGTAAGGCATCCAGTAATCGACCGAAGTGTAACGTACCGGCGGGGGTTGTTACCAAGATATGCTTGGGTCCCTATTATGAATTACCAACTATACTACAGCAGCCAATATATACAGATAAGTTAGGTTACAACCAGCAACACTAGTCAATGTTCTATGTACAATACACGTTATCAATAAGCACAATACGACAGAGTACCTCTCTGAACTAAAGTACACTATGTGAAGGGAGACAACCCCTGTATGCTCATACAACCACTATAGGTACACAGGGCGCAACACACCTAGTGCTGATCACGGCCCTCTATAACACACACATACGGGACAAACGAGACTGATGCTACGACCCTAAGAGTACCGGACAGTATATATACGTACTAACACTACACACCGACCCAAACTGTGGTCACTACAACTCGGAGTCTGCTGACTGCGAGCGTGTCGCTAACACCAGTGTTGACGGTCCTACTCACGACCTACCTATGTCGTGAGTGTTCACGACTATCTACAGTAGTCGTGAGACGATGTTGCGAGTAACTCACGACCTATGTGCCTCAACGCACTTACTGAGGTTACAATATAATAGCTATGAACCACAATGCTCAGAACACGATAGCTACTTATATTAATGGAAGTCCCTGGCCACGACACCGATCAAGGCAATGCTTATTCAGCAACTTCTGTCTTTCAGTGCCGTTAACCAATAGATTATATGCAAGAGATCTTACCAAACGGACGACCAGTTCCCAGAATGAAATCACTCTCGTGTGCCGGCTGTATTTATACTCTGCGAGGGAAACAACGCCATCTATTGTTAATCAGGAAAACGAGTCACTAAAACGCTTTACTGATACCGTTCTTAATGAAGCACCTGATAGACATCGATCACCAAAACATTCGTACGGGGAAACACATAACATTACACATGCGACGCAAAGGTGAAGCCTACTTTCGCCACATTACCCACGCCTCCGAAAAACAAGCGACCTCGCTTGCAAACCAACATTCATTAAGCATGAAACCGGCAAACTATGTACAACTATTTACAACCGCCTTCACCACAACATGTACCTCCGATATGTATTTCCTGGACTGTGTTCGAGGAAACGGAAGTAAAGAACCCCTTGCTCATAAGCTAATATGTTTTTGCAAAGTCAGAGTGCCACGCTGGTGGGCGTCTCGCTCGCCCAGTCCGCCTTGAGGTTACTAGCGTGTCCTCATCCTTCTCACTATCTGATGAGGTGCTGTCTGCCAACTCCCCTGAAGAGTTCTGCATTGTCTCCTGTGATGTTGTAGCATCTTCTATGAAACAACTCTCATCAACCTGGACCTTTGCATCCTTCAATCCACTACGCTCCCTGGCACTCTCCCCTTGAAGAATCTGCATCTGTCTTCGTTTCAGCCGGTCTGCATGTACCACTTGAGACTTCCCTTTACGACCACAACGTACCCTGTATGTTACATCAGTCAGCTTTGATAGTACTCTAAATGGTCCACGCCATCTGCATGCCAACTTAGGACTCAGTCCAGTCTTCACATTGGGAAAGAATACAAAGACTTCATCACCTGGTTTAAATTTTTCCCAGGACAGTTTGTTGTCATGATTCCTCTTCTGTCTCTGCATAGCTCCCTTCATGTGATCCCTCACTAGTTGATGGGCGTCCTCCATGGTTTCCTGAAGTTGCCAAGCCCACTGGTTCTGAGGGATAGCTTTCATGCCTCTGGGGATGGCATACTGGATATCCAGAGGGGTGCTGGTCTCTCTGCCAAGCATCATGAAGTTTGGAGTACTCGACGTGGTCTCGTGTTCTGCAGACCTGTACGCCATCATGACATAGGGAAGTTGTTGGTCCCAATCAGTTGATGTTCATTGACTACTGTTCTTAGCATGGATATCAATGTTCGGTTGAACCTTTCAACCATTCCATCTGATTTGGGGTGGTAGGGCGTTGTCCGTGTTTTCTTGATCTGAAGAAGCTTGCACATCTCGCTGAACAAAGCACTCTCAAATTGGACTCCCTGGTCGGAGTGTATCATGTTTGGAACACCGAAGCGGCATATGACCTCCTCTACCAGGACTCGAGCTACAGTTTGAGCCTCCATGTTCGGTAGAGCGTGACTTTCGGTCCATTTGGTATAATAGTCCGAAATTACCAAAATGTGTCTGTTCCCATGATCAGTTTCAGGCAGCTCACACAAAATGTCTATTGCTATGCGCTCCATAGGAAGTCCAGTTTCAACTACCTGCATCGGAGCTCTCTTTGTCTGGTTAGGAGTTTTGCCTCTACAACACTGTAGGCAACCGACAACATAGCGCTTCACATCAGCCTGAATCCCCGGCCAGTAATAGGACTGCCTGATCTTTGCAAGTGTTTTTCTCAACCCCAGGTGTCCTGCAGCCTTATTGTCATGGGTATGCTCTAATGCAGTTCGTCTTTCCGATTTGGGAAGGACAACTTGCAAGGTCCCATTAGGACTTTTCCTATACAGCAGGTTATCTTCTAGGGATAATGCCTCAAATTGAGACCAAAGCGATTTCACAGTTATGTTGCGACTCTCAATACTCTTGAATGGAGGTTTCTTCCCGTCCTGTACCCACTTAATGACAGCTTTAATGTCCTCATCTGCTTCTTGCTGTCCCTGTAGATATGACTCTTGTTCGTTGTCTGCTTTGGATGATTCATTCTTTGTAACCACCACGCAACAGTTTTGGGCCTCATGGCACTCTCTACCAGTGTCCAAACTCTTGCTCTCCCACTCGGGGTCAAAGCCACACTGTCTACAAGGTATCCTGCTCATGGCATCAGCATTCAGATGTTGTTTGCCAGGTCGATGTACAATATTCATATTGTATGAACTTAAAACTTGTAACCACCTAGCCATTTGCCCCTCTGGATCCTTAAAGTTCAATAGCCATCGAAGCGAGCTGTGATCCGTCCGCACGGTGAATCGTCTTCCGTACAAATAGTGTGTCGCAGGTACTTGGTGAAATGTACGACCGCAAGCAACTCTTTCCTGGTGACGCAATACTTTCTTTCTGCCTTCGTCAAAGTGCGGCTAGCAAAGGCTATGGGCATCTCTACCCCATCCACTACTTGGGAAAGTACTGCACCGATGGACTCATGACTGGCGTCCGTGTCCAAGATGAATTCTTTTGTGAAATCTGGGTGTGCCAACACGGGAGCTGTAACCAGTGTTTCTTTCAACAGCTCAAATGCCTGCTGGCAAGCAGGTGTCCAGTCAAACTTTCGGCCCTTCTCCGTAAGTTTATGAAGGCACTTAGCAATTTGAGCAAAGTTCTTTATGAACCGTCTGTGTAGTTACTACAAAACCCAAGAAAGGATCTTAGCTCCTTCACATCGTTTGGCCTAGGTCATTGTTCGACAACTCTAGTCTTACTAGGATCGGTAGCAATCCCTTGCTCAGAAACCACATGGCCCAAAAACAAGACTTCATCTTTGCACAGATGGCATTTCCTAGCCTTGAGTTTTAATCCAGCACTCAAAAGTCTGTCGAACACTTTCTGAAGGTTGCTCAACATTTCTTGGAACGATCTACCAACAATGATGATATCATCCAGGTAGATGAGGCATATCTGCCATTGTAAGCCAGATAACACTGCTTCCATCAGCCGCTCGAATGTTGCGGGCGCTGATGTCAAACCAAAAGGCATTACCCGAAACTCATACAACCCAGTGCGTGTGGAGAACGCTGTTTTGGGTTGGTCCTCTGGCTCTACTTCCACTTGCCAGTACCCGGAGTTTAAATCTAGGGTCGAAAACCAAGAACATCCTGCCAGCTGATCCAAAGTTTCATCGATCCTCGGCAACGGATAGGCGTCGGGAATACTCACAGAGTTCAGTTGCCGATAGTCGACACAGAACCTGATCGTACCATCCTTCTTCTTCACTAGAACAATTCCCGAGCTCCATGGACTTGTTGACTTCTGTATCACCCCGCGCTCCAGCATATCTTCGACCTGTCTATCCACCTCTGGTCCAAGGTTTCCTGGAACTCTTCTTAACGGCTGCTTAATGGGACGAGCATCCCCTGTGCGAATGCGATGTTTAACAACATCCGTACGTCCAATGGTCCGAGTCTGTGACTGCAAATAGTTTTTCGTACCTCTTCAATAAACTCAACAAATCCTGTTGCTGTGCTTCGGTTAGATTAGCCTTAGAGGCTAAGAATAAATCATTGAGATCTTGCCTCAGTGCAGTATCCCCTGTTGTCATCTCCGATTCCTGACTATTGACTACCGTCTGTATGGCACAAACTTGACCTATGGTGGTGCCAGGGTATATCTTTTGTTCTTCTGCTCCGAGATTCATCATACGCACAGGTACAGTAGGCATGTTCTGAACTAGTGACCTTCCGACTAATGCTGTGTCTCGTCGTAAAAAGGTTTCAGCACCTTCAACTAAAAGCATTTCTCCTCGGATATGATCCCCTGGTGGGGTGCACACTTTCCCCGGCACAATAACCTCACTATTTGCCGGTAACAAAACTTGCTCTGTAGAGTAAACTCGAAAGCAACCCATTGCACCCTCGTACTGGGTGGCGATTTCAATACCATCCAATACTAAACGACCTTTCTCAAAGTCTAGAGACCCATGCCTCTCCTTCATGACATCAAGCCCTAATATGCCATCTGTACTGATTCTGGCTACGACTGCTTCTATATTCATATTCTTGCAGGCTTCGAGTCGCACCATGAAACTACCACGCCCGACAACATGTAGCTTGTCACCTCCTGCCGTGAAAATATCTTGGTGTACCTTGGTAAGTCTCGGTCTGGCTGATGGTGTGATGCTATCAAACACTCGTTCTGAGATTATACTAACAGTTGCCCCGGTGTCTACCAAGAGTTTTACCTTGGATCCATGTACATCTGCTTCTATGTACATACCAGCTTCATGAGCTGCTGCAGAGGCACCAATTGAAGCTTTAGATAGCTTCTTCCTACGCCTCACTCCAACTCGCTGGGCTGTTGGTCGGCTATCCTTTTTCTTAAGCTGTGGGCAATCCCGCTGGAAATGTCCTTCTTTCTTACAATTGTAGCAGTTATTTCCACTCTGTCTGCGCCTCCTCTCTTTCATTTTCTGAAAATCTGTCTCCAGTGTAGCGAGTTTCTTCTGAATATCTTCCAACAGTTTGACCATCTCACTGGACTCAGATTGTTTGGTAATAGCACTACCATCGCCGGCACCAGCCCCTTTGACCTCACACACGCTAGCACCTGTCTCAGTGGTGGTGGCACGTAGGAAATTACGTCCATCTCTATGTTGTTTCTCACAACGGTTGTATGCCTCGAGTTCCATTGCTAACCGGGTTGCATCGGTCAAATTGCGGGGACGAGCTTGTTTGATGCGAATTCTCATGTCAGAATCGCTCAATGCCTCTATAAACTGCTGCTTAGCAAGAGTCTCCCGTACATCACTGGGCACTGTGGGGTATGCCAGCTTTACCAGCCTCCTAATTGCTTGTCCTAGCTCAGGCAGTGTTTCTGAAGCCTTTTGCTTTCTTTCCATTAGCTGTACGCGGTATAGCTCTGTCTGGTCAGGCGGAGAGAAGCGCTCCTCCAATGCAGTCATCAAAGAGTCGTAATCCTGCTGCTGAGAGACATCGAGATCCCCAAGTATACCTTGAGCTTGTCCTCGTAAAGCAACAGCCAGGTACAAACCCTTCTCATAGTCCGACCAATTGTTGATTCTAGCACATGCTTCAAAGTGGGATTTATAATCAATCAATGCTGTAGTACCATCATAGGTCGAGGCTTTAACCGATACATATTTAGGAGATCTGTCTGAGTTGATGCTCCTTCGTTGTTGACGTGTATCACCTTTCCTATAAGTCACTGGGCCATCATCTCCATTGCTCCGATCATCATCAAATCTCAGGCCATGAGATTTCCTATCCTTGCTGTTGGAGTGAGTTTGACTACTCGTAGCATGCAGTGGGTTATGCAACATCTCCATACTATGTTGCTTTATAGACGAAATCTGGTTCCTTAGCATCTTGATCTCATCTTCAATTTTCTGAGTATCCTCACTAAAACTCTTTCCATTTAGCTCATACCCAAACTCAGGGTCCTTGGTTTCAGAACTGGGTATAGTCATGATACCCGAGTCCGACATTCTCAATATTCCGCTGGACTTGGTCACAGGGGTCGAGTAGTCACGAGCCATTGTGTCAGAGACATCATGATCATCATCCAAATGTTGGCCATCTAAAGCAATTCTAAGGTCCTGACCAATATCATAACTGTACTTTGCTGCCATATTTACAATATAATTGTGACAAAATAACAACAACCTCTAAAATATCAAATATTTTAATGTATGTCTCAACACACAATAACTAACAGCAAACTATGAATAAACAATACATGTACTACTGTAGCATAGAAAGTTAAAGGTTAACACGGATCCCGCAACGCTGCCACCAAATTTATGTAACGTACCGGCGGGGGTTGTTACCAAGATATGCTTGGGTCCCTATTATGAATTACCAACTATACTACAGCAGCCAATATATACAGATAAGTTAGGTTACAACCAGCAACACTAGTCAATGTTCTATGTACAATACACGTTATCAATAAGCACAATACGACAGAGTACCTCTCTGAACTAAAGTACACTATGTGAAGGGAGACAACCCCTGTATGCTCATACAACCACTATAGGTACACAGGGCGCAACACACCTAGTGCTGATCACGGCCCTCTATAACACACATACGGGACAAACGAGACTGATGCTACGACCCTAAGAGTACCGGACAGTATATATACGTACTAACACTACACACCGACCCAAACTGTGGTCACTACAACTCGGAGTCTGCTGACTGCGAGCGTGTCGCTAACACCAGTGTTGACGGTCCTACTCACGACCTACCTATGTCGTGAGTGTTCACGACTATCTACAGTAGTCGTGAGACGATGTTGCGAGTAACTCACGACCTATGTGCCTCAACGCACTTACTGAGGTTACAATATAATAGCTATGAACCACAATGCTCAGAACACGATAGCTACTTATATTAATGGAAGTCCCTGGCCACGACACCGATCAAGGCAATGCTTATTCAGCAACTTCTGTCTTTCAGTGCCGTTAACCAATAGATTATATGCAAGAGATCTTACCAAACGGACGACCAGTTCCCAGAATGAAATCACTCTCGTGTGCCGGCTGTATTTATACTCTGCGAGGGAAACAACGCCATCTATTGTTAATCAGGAAAACGAGTCACTAAAACGCTTTACTGATACCGTTCTTAATGAAGCACCTGATAGACATCGACCACCAAAACACTCGTACGGGGAAACACATAACATTACACATGCGACGCAAAGGTGAAGCCTACTTTCGCCACAGAAGTTTGATAGCAATTCCTCTTCCGAGTTTCCCCCGCAATAGAGATCGTCTGCTACTTTCGCAACGATTCCTTCCTGAACGAGATGACTGAGAACACGGCATGTCAATTCCTCCAAAGCCGTTTCAGAACCGGGCATACCCATGGCAGACCGGGCATAAACGCGGACGCCTCGAAACGGAGTCACTACACCACAGTACTTCATAGAGTTTTTATCAAGCGGGATCTGGTAAAACGATTTTGTCAGATCTGTGACGGCGATGTAATTCCATTGTGCGATCTGTCTCAACGTGGAGTCCACATCGGGCATGAGCGATGGTTGGGGTTTACTGTACCGTCCTACGTCGGCGAACGCGGTAACTAACCGAAAGCCACCGTTAGGCTTTTTTTACGAGGAAGGATGGATTCACATACTCTACATTTACGCTCACATCCTCGGGGCGACGAAAAAACGCCCAGACCCTCGAGCTCGTCAAACTTATTTTGAAGTTCATCCAACTGGTGTTTTACTATATTGGGGCAGTCTTCCCTTCCTCTGAGGGGGTTGTACCGGGCCCATATTTACCGTAGCCTTCAATGGACCAACAGCGCCGTTATAACCAGAGAAGGTAGGGTTGAAGACACTATCGTGTTGACCTAACAAGTCTTGAAAGCGGGATTTCACATCTCCAGACAGAATATTATCAGGGTCTAGGTTTACACTGTCAGAATACCTAACGTTTCCGGCTTTTTGAGTTTGAGTTTTGGTTGACATGTTCATATCACTTAACGGTGGGAGCGGTTCGGGGCAAAATGTCGATCGGATTTTGCACAGGTGCTCGTTTCGTTTAACAGTTTGAGGTTCAGTAGTAAGGTTGGGTATTCTGATTGTCCCTGCCACGCTAGATACAAGAGACGGTGGCGGCCAGGAAAACGGTTCATCAGTCGGGGGGGTGAGGCTCTATAGAGAAAGTTTCATCAGAAGGCGCAACATCGTCAGGGAGTTTCACTTCAAGGAATTCGCCCGGCCATACATTGGTTGTTGCGGCGACCGGAGCACGAAGAACTTGTGCACGCTGTACGATGTGTTGGTTTGATCCTCGTAGCTGGGAACCATACGTGTACGCGTAGTTATCGCCTATGACTACTTCATGTCGAGATGGTCGGATAGAGATGTCGTTTTTCTCCCATAAACGGGATACCCGCGAGAACATCTGTCGCGATATTGTCCACAACAAGACCTTCGAAAAACAAATCATGACCATTGTGATGAAATGAGAAGCGCGTTTCACCGATAACGTGTAATGCGGAGATACCGTCAGCCTGACTCACGACATGTGATGACTTGTTTACATGTACGCCTAACTTAGCAGTTATTGACGAATGAATCATGTTGCCTGTCGCGCCGCTGTCAATCGTTAAACGAACTGTGTGATGTCCATAAAAGGCGTCGAGATACGGTGATTGGCGGATTTGTACCCTATTCACACTAACTTCGACACGCGCGGTATGGGAAGAATCGGAGTCTTCTTCGTCACTGGGTGCAGCATCCGAATTCATAACACATCGCGCTTTAGCGAGGTATTTTCGATCATTCAAGGGTAAAAATGTACATTTACTGAGGAAGTGTGTGCTTGGCCGGCCTGCTTCCTTACAGAGGGGGCACGATTTCGATGAAACGGTAGCGCGTGGACGCGGGGTGGGCTTGGGCGGAAACGCGAGACCTTGAGATCGAGTGTTCGATATCGCTGCTCTCATCACTTTGGCATCGTCGATAGCTCTTATTTTATCTAACAATGAATCTAAAGCCTGCGATATTTCCGGCTTAATTGATGCAAGAGTTCGTGTTCTCAATTCGTACCGGTACCGTACCGCTGTTTAACAAGACGAGGAAGTTCAGGGTTTATTAGGCGAAGCCATGTTAAGACTGCCATGTTTTCAATTGTGGGAGACAGTTCTTCATCGTCAGCGATTTCTTGTCCGTGATGAGTGATTCCCATGTCGCGACGAAGTAAATTATCCTCAATAAACGCCGTTATTCTCTGAAACAGGTCTTCCGGCCTTTCATTAGCTTCGAGTGTTATTGACGCGAAATCGATAAAGTGAGCCCCGGTCGATTGAAATCCGAAGTGCAAGCGAATTGTCTGCCAGATTGACGGGAGAGAAATTGAGTTCTTCACTATGGTACTGCGTGAAATTATAGGACAAAAGTTCGCGATTTGACCCAACATCATTTCAAGTGCACTGACTTTCTGTGCACGTGTTTTCCTCCGTGCCTGGGGGACAGTATTATCGTCGTCAACAAAACCTCTATGAGGAGTGTCTCTGGTCTTTTTCTCCCATTGCACGCCTTCAACAAGAAATGGGGCGAAATTAGCATCGAGTGACAACGTGCACACCAGGTTTTGCCTCCAATTTTCAAAAGAGTTTATTGTCTCCACTTTACTCAGACACCACTGTTTTGGTGCTCTATTTTGGTTCGCCATTTTTGTAGGGCGAATTGACACTGTTACACACCACGCTTGCGACCCGGGTATAATGTTTATACGCTGTGATTAAATGTCTCTTACAGTTCAAAAGTTCATCCGTTTGCTGATGAAAAGGTGTGAGTAAGAATCTCGCTGCCACCACGCCAATATTAGGCTAAACGTTGGAAGACAAATCACAAAACAAACGCAGACTGTAAAGCTTGTAATGACGTCATCAAGGCGAGCGTAATATAAGGAACCAATTCCGGATAATGCGGAACCGGAATTTACTAACAATATACTGGCGTTCGGAATGATTCGGCATCTTTCGAGCCTATTTTTCACGTGTACACGTTAAAAAGATTTTTTACATTTATAATTAAAAATACTTCCAGTGCTGTAACTTTATAAAAAGTGGTAAAATTAGAAGGTTTTAAACTCAGACAGACGGCGAAAAATATATATAACACTTAAACAGTTTTCATTACGACAAAAAGAGCGAAAGTGATAGACCATGCAACTTTATTTAAACTTTGTATTGATGCAAAAATGTCATGTTTAAAAGAATACACTAGAAAGTAGTTAGCCAAGGGAAAATGCCTATAAACCGGAGGTCCCGCTGCCAGTCAACAAAGACAAAGAAGGAGTTTCCAATCTCTATGTATATATGTTTCTGGTTAGTTTTATTTTCACACTGTTCACACTGTTTTCCAGCCTTGTAAGTCCTGGACTTGTAAGGCCGATCTATATAGTGTATATTTGGTCTCGTCCTTGATCCTCTTCTTGTTGCGCAACGAGGTGATATTTTACATTATGTATATTTTAAAATCACTATTCACAATTAAAAGTTTTAAAAAGGTTTAAAAGAAGCAATTTCTGGTAAGCAGCGAAACAATTTCACTAGCTTACACCTTTAGAGTCCTGTATGCTTCACTCAATAAGTTTTGACACACCGCAATTTATCAAACTATCAACCTAGACTGGATCATTACTTATACGTTTATGGCAACAGTAGTGATTGTACGATATATCTTTATCTTCCTATCGTGTGATATTGGTATGAAATCTGAGTTTCTTATTTAGCGACACAGTGACACTAAAAAGATCACTCGTTTTTCAAACGTGGTTTGTACAGTACCGTAGTAAATAGCAGTCAGGTGTGAATTTCATATGTAGATTTCTCCAATGGTCAATGAGTCTTGATTTGAAGGAGTTTAGACTTATAGCTGAAACGACTGTCTCAGGGATACCGTTCCAATCATTTACCACTCTGCTTGAGAAACAGCTCTTCCTGCAGTTTATCCTGCTTCTGTATTTTTTCAGTTTTGCTTTGATGTCCTCTAGTACACGTATTGTCCATTACGAAGAATTTTGACATATCCACGTCATCTATTTCCTGTAGGATTCTGTAGACTTGAACCATATCGCTTCTCTTTCGTCTGTACTGTAGTGATGGTAGGCCTAGTTCTACAAGTCGTTCGTGGTATGATTTCTTTTGGATTGATTTCACTAATTTAGTAGCCCTTCGTTGTACATTTTCTAGTGAAATAATGTCCTTCCTGTAAATAGGGTTCCAAATTGAACTTGCGTACTCTAGATGCGGTCTGATTAGGGCTTTATATATGTGTAAAAATGTGTCCTTATCCAGATGTTCAAATGTTCTTTTGACTAATCTGGTCATTTGATTTCCTTTTAGTACTTTTTCTGCAATATGTTTGTTGAATTTTAAGTCCTTGTCGAAGGTTACTCCCAAGTATTTTTCCTCAGTTACCTGTTGGATTTTGATTTCATTGCCTTCTAATGTCATTGTGTATTATGTCCACCATTGTTATGCCGCAATCAACCGTGAAATTTCATTAATTTTGATGGATATTAGCTATTTTAAAGGGTTCAACGTATATTTTTTTGATATTTTGGTAATCGATTAAGCCAAGGATTTATAAGTGTCTCATATACGTCCTTGTAACAATATTACCTTCCTCCTGGTATATGGCAAGCCGTTTGGGTTTTTACCTATTGAAATGAAGATATCTGTATTTCTACAACAATTAGAGATATCTGTATTTAAATTAGAGATATCTTTAATTGAATTATAAATATCTTGAATTGAATTAGAGATATCTGTATTTAAATTACAGATATATTTAATTAAATAGAGATATCTTCATTTCAATAGGTAAAAACCCAAACGGCTTGCCATACTGGTATGCGTGTACACGATTCAAAAGTTAACTAAAAAATTGTCCTTCTGGCACTAGATATACTGCACACACAAATAACACAGTCAGTGGATTTGTTCCGTAATTTTATTTATTTCGATAATCACATAACTTGTGAAGAGATCATCCTTTATTAGAAAACCTACTCCTTCCGAACCCCGTCTGGCGTGTTTGTGTATATCGGTACGGTTATGACCTAGAAATGTATAACCCTCGACTGAGAGTTTATCATCGTCTTTTAGAAAAGTTTCACAAATGGCTATTATATCATCGTTACAAAGTTCTGGATATGACCCTCTTGCATTTTGTTTGTTTACATTCTACATGTGTAATGTTTACGCCGGTTACCTTTGAGCCCGTCATGTAGCAGTGTGGTGACGTTGCGTTTTGTATACTCCTGCCCGTTTTATCCTTTCTCCTGTTTTAAGTTCTTTAGTACATGTACTATGTTTAATTGTTTCTTGTTTGAACTATATTCGCCACTGTCCTCCCTATATACATATATGTAGAGAGGCTACTACCTAATTATAAGTACAGCATGCTATAAATGGACCTCCTGGGGTCGGGATAAGGTAATTATACGGATGTTGATACACTGTAGTCTGTGATACACCTGATTGAACACATTGAAAGGGGCCCAATGAAGGCCCCGGGCCCCAGTCTGCCAATGTTAGGTAATTTACATTATCATACCTGTGTAGTTGATCGAACAGTATGAAGTCCTAGTGACCATGGCAACTGCAGTCCTAGACTTTTGAAGTGTACATGTACATGTACAATATACTGTAAAATAGTCGATCAAATATTTCATTACACGTACTACATCTCAGTATATCCATGTATTGATCACACATTTTCAGCTGATTGTTATAGAAGGTCAGAGTCGGATATTGTCAAATTATCAAAGTTTCTAAAATTAAAATAATTGCGACAAATACAGAATCTAATCAGAAACTATATATGTATCTACAGTTTCAATTGGCAGATGTTGGATTTATTTTGACTCTGGCTGTTTAATTTATTATCAGGCATGTGACTTGACATTTTAGCGATCGGTCCTTTGACCAGTGTTGATGCTCGCGAGCAACCACATGCCCGATACTAAATTATTTCTTGCTTAAACCAGTGCTTAGAGGTTCCTCAATCGGTTGACACTATAAAATGTAATTTCTAATGCCGACCTTTAAGGTCTATGGACGATTTCTCATATTCCCAATGCTTTGCAACGCGCCAAGTTCCATGTAGCAAAAGTATACATTTGACAGGGCTTAAAACTATTTCACGCACCTTGCCGTTTTGAAAACTATATTCCATGTATACATAGTTAAACATTTTATGAAGCACTTAATCTGTTTACGTTTATATGTCCTTGCATTTATTATGCCCATCAATATATCCTTTTTAATCAAAATATTTTGCTGATCAAAATATCTCTTGGGCGACGATTTGCCAACACTGAAAATCTCTGATTTCACGTAAGTTCATTACGTTATGTGTTCGAACAAGAATTTCATCTACGTCCTTGGTTCGAACTATCCAAAATAAGATTTATTAGATAAAATGTCAATGTTTTAACTATATATCACAAGCGAAGAAAAACAGTTTTTACTGTGCGGGGTGAACTATCCATTGATGAGACATAACCAACAGTGGTTCACCGTAACGACCTGTACGCAGTTAATTTGCTACGCAATTAATTCGCTTTTATATTAATTATAACTTCTATTAAATGTCCTCATTTATAAATTAAATTATATGATAATGTACTGATACATTTTACTTTATATGTATCAATTCAAATAAACATTACAGTACGAATGATTTCCAGTAATTAACGGCAATTTCATGTGTAAAATATTATGTTTCTGATCGCAATAAATACTTGTCTACCTGTAGTCTAAATCTTGTGCACTCCGTGTCTACCTGTAGTCTAAACCTCGTGCACTCCGTGTCTACCTGTAGTCTAAACCTCGTGCACTCCGTGTCTACCTGTAGTCTAAATCTTGTGCACTCCGTGTCTACCTGTAGTCAAAATCTTGTGCACTCCGTGTCTACCTGTAGTCTAAACCTCGTGCACTCCGTGTCTACCTGTAGTCTAAACCTCGTGCACTCCGTGTCTACCTGTAGTCTAAACCTCGTGCACTCCGTGTCTACCTGTAGTCTAAACCTCGTGTACTCCGTGTTTACCTGTAGTCTAAACCTCGTGCACTCCGTGTCTACCTGTAGTCTAAACCTCGTGCACTCCGTGTCTACCTGTAGTCTAAATCTTGTGCACTCCGTGTCTACCTGTAGTCTAAACCTCGTGCACTCCGTGTCTACCTGTAGTCTAAACCTCGTGCACTCCGTGTCTACCTGTAGTCTAAACCTCGTGCACTCCGTGTCTACCTGTAGTCTAAACCTCGTGCACTCCGTGTCTACCTGTAGTCTAAACCTCGTGTACTCCGTGTCTACCTGTAGTCTAAACCTCGTGCACTCCGTGTCTACCTGTAGTCTAAACCTCGTGCACTCCGTGTCTACCTGTAGTCTAAATCTTGTGCACTCCGTGTCTACCTGTAGTCTAAACCTCGTGCACACTCCGTGTCTACCTGTAGTCTAAACCTCGTGCACTCCGTGTCTACCTGTAGTCTAAACCTCGTGCACTCCGTGTCTACCTGTAGTCTAAACCTCGTGCACTCCGTGTCTACCTGTAGTCTAAACTTCGTGCACTCCGTGTCCACTCGTAGTTCACACCGTGTGCACAATGTGTAACCTTTAGTCTACTATCAACTGTACATATGAAATTTGAGACAGATCCCTAAAGTACTTTCTAAGAAATATCGGTAACAAACATCAACTGCTAAAATCCAAGATAAAATAATCTTGTTATGGCATGTAAGATCTCCATCAAAAACAAAAACAAATACACATCATAATCTTCTCTTTAATATGAAAATATAGTTCGATTGTTCATATAACAATGATTACATAAAACATGTTTGAATGATTGCTGTTCTTAAAAATATAATATCCATACACATAAAGTCTTTGAAGGCGAATCCTACATATCTACCATAAACCCGCTAATTTTCTCGGGTCAAAAGTTTCAAGAAAATTAAATTCAAACTGTTTTAAATTTAGTGATTTGGCTACAATTAAATCCCTAAACGAGATTTAAATAATGAATTTAAAGGAGGTGTCGTACGGCCGGCCACGATCGATTTCTGGTTACTCGCCATTGCACGACGTGTATAATCTAAGATTGTTACGATAAATAAAACATTCGTTGTTTATTAATACAAAAACATGGCTAGCTAGCGTAGTATCATACAAACACATAGCTAGCTAGCTTAGTATCATACAAACACATAGCTAGCTAGCTTAGTATCATACAAACACATGGCTAGCTAGCTTAGTATCATACAAACACATAGCTAGCTAGCTTAGTATCATACAAACACATGGCTAGCTAGCTTAGTATCATACAAACACATAGCTAGCTAGCTTAGTATCATACAAACACATGGCTAGCTAGCTTAGTATCATACAAACACATAGCTAGCTAGCTTAGTATCATACAAACACATAGCTAGCTAGCTTAGTATCATACAAACACATAGCTAGCTAGCTTAGTATCAATAATATCATAATTACAACTGAACACTGTCCAACTGCTATAAGTCGAAGGACGAGTTTCACGCTAACTGATAGAATATCGTACATTTAACTCGACTACCCGAAATTCGTTCATGTTTCCGTCGTGTTACTAGGGTTGGTTGCATATCTCAAAATAGTTGGATCCACAAAACAAAACCAAGATATTTCTGTTCATAAAATCTAGGTAACTTGTACTAACGAAAGTTGACACAATGCTCAAATAATATAACGCATTTTTTTTGATATGTTTAATTGCTGATTCCTGTCATCTAAATAGACGATAAATCTAGTAATATGCATGTATAGATGATATCTGAGTACAACACTATTATCTAATTACTTGTAAATAAATGTACACAGATGACAACAAATATAAACTATAAACATTTATTTATCTATCAAATATGGAACTTTATTATGGACCTAAGGTATTATTTTTTTTTTAAGATATGTGGTTACTTTTACAAATGTCAAAAGAATGATCCCATCATATGTTTATTACAAGAACGATGGTCATATGATGTCACCCTGAAGAACTCAATGTGTGGCCAATGATGTCACAGAAAGAATATTGATACAAAGTTTCTTAAAGTGAAAACGTCGAGTCGATATGCTATATATCGAACCTTGCGTGACCATGTATAAGCCAATGAGAAGAGTGGAAAAGCAGTGCATATCTAATATACAGTATGTACTTTAAAGATGAATTAAACAATGTGATATCATGATTGATCTCTGTGTGTAAAAAACAGAAACTATGATGAGTATGACGATATTCAGATATAACTTATAAATCCTTGGTGGCTGTAACAACAATTCTCAAGGCGATATTTATCACTGCGAATTCTGTAAGCAAGACATGAAACAAACACACAAACGAGAAAGGAAGACGGGACCGGCACGCATTTCTTACTGATTCCGCGACTAATATACAAGTACATAATGGAAAGTTGTTTGCATCTAGTGTCTCATTAATTCACTGCTTTTATATACACAAAAGACTTATAGTATACATATTAAATATATCTTCAACATCATATATACATACATTATACAAATCCCATAATAGAATTAAATATTCGCCATTCCAAATAACTTAACAATCTATTTCACAAATACCACGTAAGTCTAAAGAGCAACTGATTGCAAGAGTAGCTGAGACAGAAAAGGATTGATTAGAAAACATCAAGAAAATGGTCCAATGGGTCCGAATTGCCCACCTACTATCTGGTAATCATGATGCATACTTAAGGCATAAGAGAGTCAATAAGAATTCCTATATATGACTCAGGTATTATCAGGTCTCTAGGCCTCTTCGTTAATGACAAGAAGGTCAAATTACGGCTCATTTTTTAATTCAGATGAGATATATGAAGGCAGAAAGGCTAACGGCAAAGTTTTGTCATTTTTTCATTCAAATTTACCTTCATAATGAACCATTGTATTTTTCTATATACACATAATATATAATATGTTATGTCCCGATGGCTTTTCAGAATTTAATACCGTCAATTCTTAATTATTCAGATTTCATTTACCAATCAAGATATTTAAAAGGATAGAGGGACTAAAATTCCTTGTGTCATCAACGTTCGTACTGTATCACATAAGCTTCTAATATATGAACTATTATTAACAAAGAGAAAAACAAGAAATAATGTTATATAAGAAGTTTAAACATATAACATTAAATTATTTAAAGTCTTAATAAAAAACATCAGTTCTGTTCATGTGGATACTTAAAACACTAGCCCCAAAAATAAGATCATATAAACATGTTATATAAGACATAATTACAAATCTGATGTCATCTCAGTTGTATGCAATCTGGATGTTTCAAGAACATAGACAATCTGGAAATCTACGTAAAAATCACAAAAGGATACCAACAAGGATTTCTTTTGTTAGATAATGGAGAAAAGGCACTGGTTTCAAATGAGAATAGATAAAAAACAAATGGTGTGATCCACACTGTAACAGTGGATGACAAAAAAAATGGCGTGATCAACACTGTAACAGTGGATGGCAAACAAATGGTGTGATCCACACTGTAACAGTGGATGGCAAACAAATGGTGTGATCCACACTATAACAGTGGATGACAAACAAATGGTGTGATCCACACTGTAACAGTGAATGACAAACGAATGGTGTGATCAACACTGCTTGGTGTGATCCACACTGTAACAGTGGATGACAAACAAATGGTGTGATCCACACTGTAACAGTGGATGGCAAACAAATGGTGTGATCCACGCTGTAACAGTGAATGACAAACAAATGGTGTGATCCACACTGTAACAGTGGATGACAAACAAATGGTGTGATCCACACTGTAACAGTGGATGACAAACGAATGGTGTGAGCCACACTGCTTGGTGTGATCCACACTGTAACAGTGGATGACAAACAAATGGTGTGATCCACACTGTAACAGTGAATGGCAAACAAATGGTGTGATCCACACTGTAACAGTGAATGACAAACAAATGGTGTGATCCACACTGTAACAGTGGATGACAAACAAATGGTGTGATCCACACTGTTTGGTGTGATCCACACTGTAACAGTGGATGACAAACAAATGGTGTGATCCACACTGTAACAGTGGATGACAAACAAATGGTGTGATCCACACTGTAACAGTGAATGACAAACAAATGGTGTGATCCACACTGTAACAGTGGATGACAAACAAATGGTGTGATCCACACTGTAACAGTGAATGGCAAACAAATGGTGTGATCCACACTGTAACAGTGAATGACAAACAAATGGTGTGATCCACACTGTAACAGTGGATGACAAACAAATGGTGTGATCCACACTGTTTGGTGTGATCCACACTGTAACAGTGGATGACAAACAAATGGTGTGATCCACACTGTAACAGTGGATGACAAACAAATGGTGTGATCCACACTGTAACAGTGAATGACAAACAAATGGTGTGATCCACACTGTAACAGTGGATGAACAAACAAATGGTGTGATCCACACTGCAACAGTGGATGACAAACAAATGGTGTGATCCACACTGTAACAGTGGAATTGTTCGTGGACATTTCCGTTTATTTTGATCTAATTAGAAATATCAAATGACTAATTATCCATGCCTGAAACATTTATCTTGACATGTAAATAATAAAAGCATCGATGAATGTCGCGACCAGTTTACAAAGCAGTTATACAAAGCATAAATATAAAACTTTAAAATTTCTGTTTTTCTGATTGATGCCGACTTCCTTACTAAACATTAAAATATTTGCTTTTTTCTCTTGAATAAAATCCTGGTGATAATTTGACGTGCACACAACAAGTGTGTAATCTGTGATGTAAATCAATCCTAACGTGTTTAACAATAACTAATATTATATATGGCCAATAGCTATATGGTGTCATTGGTTGTATAAGGTTTTATCCTTGTTTATGCATTGACTAAAGTTTGGAAAATTATTAAATATTTTACTATAAAACTTAACAATATTTAATTTACATTTGTATTTGAGATTCCAAAATATACGTCCAAATGCTTTAAAAACATTTAATTTTTAAAAACAGTTTGCATGGTTATAAAAGATAAAATTAAATAAAAATTTCAAATGTATTAAAACGTAATAAGTGAATATAATATCAGAATATATTAAGTAAAACATCTCTCTCTAAAGAGCTTTGTTGTGTGAAAGGAACTCTAATCCTAAAGCCTACAAAATGTATAGTAAAACAATATAAACATATGAAGGCCACCTCACACAACCATGCCTGAATGCCCTGGCAATATTCTTTTAGATTACAAATTATCAAAAAGAAACCAAACAAATATCTATCACAAAAATATTGATGATAAAGTTAAGAGAGTGCACCAATCTACCATTGTTTAATGTGTTCTATTGTTTGTTTTGTGCGGAGTTCAGATGATGTGCACAAACATGCGTTAGGGCACATATACATGGTATGGCAAAATGTCATCAACTGAAGCCCAAACTCTTTCGACTATTTAAGATGAAAATGAAAATTATAACGACAATCTCATCTTTGTCTCCTATCCAAAAGCAAAATTGGTCAAAATATTTTATTAATGCCATTTATCAGATTCTTGTATCGAGCCCGCTAGTCATGTATAACTATTATGAAGTACATAAGATATACACAGCAAACATGTAAATTAAAATGATCATCGCAAGGACGATAATCCTTACATATACAAATTTCATGGAAATAATCTTTTCACCTTCATCTTATTAAACAAGGGCCCAGAGGGCCTGTATTGCTCCCCTGGTTTGTAATACCAAGTAATGTTCTGGATCATTGTTTTTTTTCTGAAATAATTCAATTTTGCTTGTTACGAGTAATTTCATTGGCTTAAAAATTTACTTTATCAGCCCATAAAGGAAAAAATGGCATTGCCGTTTGTAACGTTGCTTCTGATTGGCTGAGATGACGGCGTAATGATTTCATAGACCCCAAAATGAATTTTGAATTTTGAAGAGATTATCTTTAGTAAATTGAATCATAAGGATTAATTTGAATAGATTTTTTATGTTATGGAGATATAACACAAAAATCTGAGTGTACTCTCATCATAAACCGCTTCGCGCGGTTTATTTAGAGTACACTCAGATTTTTGTGTTATATCTCCATAACATAAAAAATCTATTCAAGTTAATCCTTAAATATTTTAAAGAATTAACTATATTTCCCTTATTGGGCCCTACTCTTTCTGCTCCAGAGGATCAGAGCCTACATTTATACTCTGAACTCTGTTCGCTTCCCCTAACAATATTTCTGGCCAAGTTTGGTTACAATCCATGCAGAACTCTATGACTGGTAGCGATTTAAACAATTTACCTCTATTTATCCAATTGGGCCGGGTGCCCTGCCCCTCCTTCACCCTAAGTCAAAATTTATACAAATTCTATTCCCCTTTCCCCTAGGATATTTCTGCCCAAATTTGGTTACAATCCATGTAGAACTCTATGACTAATTTAAAGGAAATGTTGACAGACAGACGGACATTAGCTCACCAGTTAAGTTGCTGTTCAACAGACTCTGTCCACCCGCTCTTTATCTAAATAACTCTATCATAACACCACAAAACCAGTTCATGTAAAAAAAAAAATTTTTTTAAATAACATAGATCTAGAAATGAATAAATCTCTTTTTGAACATACGACAGCTTGGAGGTTTACTGCTCATGATTGCCATTTGCTTTTCTGGATTAAAATCTGGTCTCGAAGATTTCTGGCGAAGTGCACGAGCATCAGCTAAAAGCAAAACAAAACAGACATTTTATATATTGTTTATTTTCCCCTTTTCCTTACTGTTACTGACTTTTTGCTTTATTGATATTAATTTATTATTCATTCTATCATTAAACAAGAGGCCCAATGGGCTGTAATGGTCATCTGACTGTTAATACAATATATAGTAGAACAAACACATTGAAGTTGTACATTTAAAGATTTTAACCTATTTGATCCCTGTGATGTTGAATGAAGGTCAAGGTCATTCATTTGAACAAACTTGGTAGCCCTTCATCTCAGCATGCTACTGGCCCAACATAAGTATCCTGGGCCTTTTGGTTCTTGAGAAGAAGTCGTTTAAAGATTTAAGCATATTTGACCCCTGTCACCTTGAATGAAGGTCAGCATGCTACAGGTCCAATACGAGTACTCTGGGCCTTCTGGTTCTTGAGAAGAAGTTGTTTATAGATTTTAGCCTTTTTGACCCCTGTGACCGTGAATGACGATCAAGGTCATTCATTTGAACAAACTTGATAAAAAAAATTTTTTTTAAATAACATAATATCATCCAAGCATGTCACGGGCTCAATATCAGGTCTCTAGGCTTCTTAGTTATTCACAAAAAGTTGTTTAAAGGATTTTTAGCCTATTTGACCCCTGTGACCTTGAATGAAGGTCAAGGTCATTCATTTGAACAAACTTTGTAGACCTTAATCCCAGCATGCTATAGGTCCAATATCAGTACCCTGAGCCTTCTGGGTCGTGAGAAGAAGTCATTTAAAGGTTTTAGCCTTTTTGACCCCTGTGACCTTGAATGACGATCAAGGTCTTTCATTTGAATAAACTTGATAGCCCTTCATTCAAGCATGTCACGGGCTCAATATCAGGTCTCTAGGCCTCTTAAATATTCACAAGAAATTGTTTAAAGGATTTCTAGCCTTTATGACCCCCTGTGACCTTGAAGGTCAAGGTCATTCATATGAACAAACTTGGTAGCCCTTCATCCCAGCTTGCTACAGGTTGAACAAGAGGCCCAGAGGGCCTGTATCGCTCACCTGGTTTGTAATGCCAAGTAATGTTCTGAATACAGGTTCATTGTTTCTTTTCTGAAGAAATTTTAATATTAACCTCTAAATCCCCTATTGGGCCCCACCCCTCCTGCGGTCAGAGCCGGGGGGTGGGGGGGTGGGGGGGTAGGGGGGGGGGGGATGGTTAGAGCCAAAATTTATACAAGTTGTTTGTGGCCAAATTTGGTTACGATCCATGCAGAACTCTATGACTAGTAGCGATTTAAAGGATTCACCTCTATTTCCCCTATTGGGCCCTGCCCCTCCTGCCCCCGGGGGATCAGAGCCAAAATTTATACAAGTTCTGTTCTACTTCCCCCAAGGATGGTTATGGCCAAAATTTATACAAGTTGTTTGTGGCCAAATTTGGTTACGATCCATGCAGAACTCTATGACTAGTAGCGATTTAAAGGATTCACCTCTATTTCCCCTATTGGGCCCTGCCCCTCCTGCCCCCGGGGGATCAGAGCCAAAATTTATACAAGTTCTGTTCTACTTCCCCCAAGGATGGTTGTGGCCAAATATGGTTACAATCCATGCAGAACTCTAGGAAAAGTAGCGATTTATAGAATTTGCCTCTATTTCCCCTATTGGGCCCCGCCCCTCCTGCCCCCGGGGGATCAGAGCAAAAATTTATACAAGTTCTTTCCCCTTCCCCTAAGGATGTTTTTGGCCAAATTTGGTTACATTCCATTCAGAACTCTATGACTAGTAGCGATTTAAAGGATTTACCTTTATTTCCCCTATTGGGCCCCGCCCCACCTTCCCCCGGGGGACCAGAGCCAAAATTTACACAAGTTCTGTTACCCTTACCCCAAGGATGTTTGTGGCCAAATTTTGTTACATACCATTCAGAACTCTATGACTAGTAGCGATTTAAAGGATTTACCTCTATTTCCCTTATTTGGCCCCGCCCCTCCTGCCCCCGGGGGGTCAGAGCCAAAATTTATACAAATTGTGTTCCCCCTCCCCCAAGGATGTTTGTGGCCAAGTTTGGTTACAATCCATGCAGAACTCTATAAAAAATAGGCAAATAATATTCATAAATGTGTTTTTCCTATATAAACTTGACCCCCTCCCCAGGGGAAAACACGAGACTCCAGGGTCATATAATTCACAATTTTTGTAAAGGATTTTAAGACCTTTCCATCTATGCAGAGTATTTGATTCTACCAGTTCGAGAATTTCAGAAGAAGATTTTTGAAATTTTAGCCTATTTGATTCGTTTTGGCCCCGCCCCTAAGGCCCCTGGGGGTCAGTAATGGAAATATGTTAATAGGATTCAATAGCTATCACATAGGGATAATTCTGACTACAATTGACTAATTTCCTATTACAATGACTAAATAATGCTAAAAAATGTGTTTTCCCAATATAAACTATAGTAAACTTAACCCCCTCCCAAGGGGGAAACCTGAGACCCCAGGGTCATATAATTCACAATTTTTGTAAAGGACCTTAGGACCTTTCTATCTATGAAGAGTATTTAATTCCATCACATCTGTGAGTGGAGAAGAATATTTGTTAGTTAATGTTACCCCTTTTGGCCCCTCCCATAGCTCCCTGGGGGGTGGGGACCATATAATTCACAATTTTGATTGGCCTTATGCCTTAGAAGGTTTGAGCAAAATTTAATTGAAATTGCTTCATCAGTTTTGGAGAGGAAGTTAAAAATTTAAATTGTTTACGGGCATACGACGCACGACGGACAAAAGGCGGTTAGAATAGGTCACTTGAGATTTCGTCTCAGGTGACCTAATAAAGAGGTGTGAACATCAAACTAAATATGGACTGTTTACGATAAGAGTACATTAGACTACTGTGTAACCAGTTTTGACGGAACATGAAAGATAATTTTTTTCCCACAATATTTGGCTTAAAACTAATAAATAGGCCAGGTACCATCCAGATATTTCTCCTTAATAAACAATGGTGAACATAGACAATAAATAACGGGACATGTTAAATAAATCGGCATGTGTACTATAATTCTATATGTATGCATAGGCAAAGTCCAGGTAAGTACATAAGAAACTAGTATGAAACAGACTATAATTACACTTTCTTTGATCTTTTTACCTATTGTTATAGAATGTAGGCGTTGCGGGAACCTAATCACAGGACGCCATTTTTAAGATTTTAGCTTATTTGACCCTTGTGACCTTAGATGAAGGTAAAGCGAGCCAATCCTGATTTAGTCAGATAGAATTATGTTGTTTCCATGGTAACATTTTACCTGAGGTATAAGGGAGCCAATCATAACCCCACCAACAACAAGGATATTGTTCATTAGATACGTGCGTAACACCCACAAACATCCTCCTTTATTGATCTTTGGAGCAAATTTGGAATTCTGAAAAAAAAGAGAATAAATTGCTTGAATGCAATAATTTGATGAGTAAATTTTATTGATGTGTAATTGTTGAGCCATTTTAAGGTAGACCGTCCCTTCTAGTTTCCTCTCAGGGATTTCGTTCATTTTTTGATATTTTGATTTTAGGTATACCCTGATCACAAAAACCGCATAAAAAATATGTCACCGGGTTAATTTTTCTTCCAGGGTTGCTTAAAGAGATGTATTAACGACTTAATATTCCGGATTTTAAGAATTTTGGAATAAATAATATTTCCTCCTTGTAACATCACTTAACATATAAAGAATATGCTCGTAACATCTTCATACCTTCAGTAGGTGATATATAATTCATAACTATATCAAATAAGCTGGGTTTTCCACAATAAAACAAAATATTGTTATTTCAAAAGTAATTCCGGACCCAATTTTAGTGAAAAATTGCATCAAAATAGTCATGTTTTCTTTTTTTTCTGAAAAAATGATCTCAAGAAAATCGATTTTTTAGAATTTCTATGAAGATTGACCTATTTGCAATAAGAAAAGCCCAAAAAAACTATACCTCACCGAATTATTTTTCAAAATATGACAGATTTGCTTTCTAATACCCCTTAAATTTTGACCTGAAAACGTGAAAAATAGGCGAATCCGTAGCACTTTTCAACGTTTTATGTTATTCATTTACCTTTGTTAGTTTTCTATATTTGATATATTATTGGAGCATACAAAATAACATAATAATTACATATCTTCATGATTTTATTTATCTATTACCAGTTTGCAAGATACATGTAGGCCTGACCTCAAACTTTCAAAGAGTCTACTTTAGCAGGAAATATATAAGCTTTTCTGAGACAAATATTTTGCTCTGTGTGATACTGTATTAAAATGGATTATTTTCTGTAACAGCATCTTTTAAATCATAAGCAAAGTTTTTAACAAAAAATAAAATGAAAATATATTCCAGCAATTTTAATTCCGTATATTGTTTGTCATCACTTCTATGTCAAAAAGGACTCGATATGTATGTTTTGTAAAGTCAAATCTGTTGAAACAAGCACTCCACGTACATGCTATAGACACTAGTAAACAAAATGGCAAAGTGACAGAACTTGAGAAGAAGTTAAAAATGTATTTCAAGATGGCGGATGTGGCGACCATCTTAGATTTTGGATTGACCCGAAAAATAACAACATTTGGTCTACAATTCTACTTCATTTCATTCCATATGTACCGAATCCTGTGGACTTGCCAAACTGAAATGTACAACTTTTTGCATAATTTTACAAACAACACATACAACAATCTACGACTCAATAGTAATACCTACACAATAGTACCTACACAATAGTAATACCTACTCAATAGTAATACCTACACAATAGTAATACCTACACAATAGTAATACCTACACAATAGTAATACCTACACAATAGTAATACCTACACAATAGTAACTACCAATAGTAATACCTACACAATAGTAATACCTACACAATAGTAATACCTACTCAATAGTAATACCTACACAATAGTAATACCTACACAATAGTAATACCTACACAATAGTAATACCTACACAATAGTAATACCTACACAATAGTAATACCTACACAATATAATACCTACACAATAGTAATACCTACACAATAGTAATACCTACACAATAGTAATACCTACACAATAGTAATACCTACACAATAGTAATACCTACACAATAGTAATACCTACACAATAGTAATACCTACACAATAGTAATACCTACACAATAGTAATACTACCATAACACAATAGTAATACCTACACAATAGTAATACCTACTCAATAGTAATACCTACTCAATAGTAATACCTACACAATAGTAATACCTACACAATAGTAATACCTACACAATAGTAATACCTACACAATAGTAATACCTACACAATAGTAATACCTACACAATAGTAATACCTACACAATAGTAATACCTACACAATAGTATACCTACACAATAGTATACCTACACAATAGTAATACCTACTCAATAGTAATACCTACACAATAGTAATACCTACCAATACCTACACAATAGTAATACCTACACAATATACCTACACAATAGTAATACCTACACAATAGTAATACCTACACAATAGTAATACCTACACAATAGTAATACCTACACAATAGTAATACCTACACAATAGTAATACCTACACAATAGTAATACCTACACAATAGTACATACCTACACAATAGTAATACCTACACAATAGTAATACCCAATACCTACACAATAGTAATACCTACACAATAGTAATACCTACACAATAGTAATACCTACACAATAGTAATACCTACACAATAGTAATACCTACACAATAGTAATACCTACACAACAATAATACCTACACAATAGTAATACCTACACAATAGTAATACCTACACAATAGTAATACCTACACAATAGTAATACCTACACAATAGTAATACCTACACAATAGTAATACCTACACAATAGTAATACCTACACAATAGTAATACCTACACAATAGTAATACCTACACAATAGTAATACCTACACAATAGTAATACCTACAATAATAGTAATACCTACACAATAGTAATACCTACACAATAGTAATACCTACACAATAGTAATACCTACACAATAGTAATACCTACACAATAGTAATACCTACACAATAGTAATACCTACACAATAGTAATACCTACACAATAGTAATACCTACTCAATAGTAATACCTACACAATAGTAATACCTACACAATAGTAATACCTACTCAATAGTAATACCTACACAATAGTAATACCTACACAATAGTAGTACCTACACAATAGTAATACCTACTCAATAGTAATACCTACACAATAGTAATACCTACACATAGTAATACCTACACAATAGTAATACCTACACAATAGTAATACCTACACAATAGTAATACCTACACAATAGTAATACCTACACAATAGTAATACCTACTCAATAGTAATACCTACACAATAGTAATACCTACACAATAGTAATACCTACACAATAGTAATACCTACTCAATAGTAATACCTACACAATAGTAATACCTACTATACCTACACAATAGTAATACCTACACAATAGTAATACCTACACAATAGTAATACCTACACAATAGTAATACCTACACAATAGTAATACCTACACAATAGTAATACCTACACAATAGTAATACCTACACAATAGTAATACCTACACAATAGTAATACCTACACAATAGTAATACCTACACAATAGTAATACCTACACAATAGTAATACCTACACAATAGTAATACCTACACAATAGTAATACCTACCTACAATAGTAATACCTACCTACTCAATAGTAATACCTACACAATAGTAATACCTACACAATAGTAATACCTACACAATAGTAATACCTACTCAATAGTAATACCTACACAATAGTAATACCTACACAATAGTAATACCTACACAATAGTAATACCTACACAATAGTAATACCTACTCAATAGTAATACCTACACAATAGTAATACCTACACAATAGTAATACCTACACAATAGTAATACCTACACAATAGTAATACCTACACAATAGTAATACCTACACAATAGTAATACCTACACAATAGTAATACCTACTCAATAGTAATACCTACACAATAGTAATACCTACACAATAGTAATACCTACACAATAGTAATACCTACACAATAGTAATACCTACACAATAGTAATACCTACACAATAGTAATACCTACTCAATAGTAATACCTACACAATAGTAATACCTACACAATAGTAATACCTACTCAATAGTAATACCTACACAATAGTAATACCTACACAATAGTAATACCTACACAATAGTAATACCTACACAATAGTAATACCTACACAATAGTAATACCTACACAATAGTAATACCTACACAATAGTAATACCTACACAATAGTAATACCTACACAATAGTAATACCTACACAATAGTAATACCTACACAATAGTAATACCTACACAATAGTAATACCTACACAATAGTAATACCTACTCAATAGTAATACCTACACAATAGTAATACCTACACAATAGTAATACCTACTCAATAGTAATACCTACACAATAGTAATACCTACACAATAGTAATACCTACACAATAGTAATACCTACACAATAGTAATACCTACACAATAGTAATACCTACACAATAGTAATACCTACACAATAGTAATACCTACACAATAGTAATACCTACACAATAGTAATACCTACACAATAGTAATACCTACACAATAGTAATACCTACACAATAGTAATACCTACACAATAGTAATACCTACTCAATAGTAATACCTACTCAATAGTAATACCTACACAATAGTAATACCTACTCAATAGTAATACCTACACAATAGTAATACCTACACAATAGTAATACCTACACAATAGTAATACCTACACAATAGTAATACCTACTCAATAGTAATACCTACACAATAGTAATACCTACACAATAGTAATACCTACACAATAGTAATACCTACACAATAGTAATACCTACTCAATAGTAATACCTACACAATAGTAATAGTAATACCTACACAATAGTAATACCTACTCAATAGTAATACCTACTCAATAGTAATACCTACACAATAGTAATACCTACACAATAGTAATACCTACACAATAGTAATACCTACACAATAGTAATACCTACACAATAGTAATACCTACTCAATAGTAATACCTACACAATAGTAATACCTACACAATAGTAATACCTACACAATAGTAATACCTACTCAATAGTAATACCTACTCAATAGTAATACCTACACAATAGTAATACCTAGTAATACCTACACAATAGTAATACCTACACAATAGTAATACCTACACAATAGTAATACCTACACAATAGTAATACCTACACAATAGTAATACCTACACAATAGTAATACCTACACAATAGTAATACCTACTCAATAGTAATACCTACTCAATAGTAATACCTACACAATAGTAATACCTACACAATAGTAATACCTACACAATAGTAATACCTACACAATAGTAATACCTACACAATAGTAATACCTACACAATAGTAATACCTACACAATAGTAATACCTACACAATAGTAATACCTACACAATAGTAATACCTACACAATAGTAATACCTACACAATAGTAATACCTACACAATAGTAATACCTACACAATAGTAATACCTACACAATAGTAATACCTACACAATAGTAATACCTACACAATAGTAATACCTACACAATAGTAATACCTACACAATAGTAATACCTACACAATAGTAATACCTACACATTAGTAATACCTACACAATAGTAATACCTACACAATAGTAAATACCTAATACCTACACAATAGTAATACCTACTCAATAGTAATACCTACACAATAGTAATACCTACACAATAGTAATACCTACACAATAGTAATACCTACACAATAGTAATACCTACACAATAGTAATACCTACACAATAGTAATACCTACACCTACCAATAGTAATACCTACACAATAGTAATACCTACACAATAGTAATACCTACACAATAGTAATACCTACACAATAGTAATACCTACACAATAGTAATACCTACACAATAGTAATACCTACACAATAGTAATACCTACACAATAGTAATACCTACACAATAGTAATACCTACACAATAGTAATACCTACACATAGTAATACCTACACAATAGTAATACCTACACAATAGTAATACCTACACAATAGTAATACCTACAATAGTAATACCTACTCAATAGTAATACCTACACAATAGTAATACCTACACAATAGTAATACCTACACAATAGTACCTACACAATAGTAATACCTACTCAATAGTAATACCTACTCAATAGTAATACCTACACAATAGTAATACCTACACAATAGTAATACCTACACAATAGTAATACTACACAATAGTAATACCTACACAATAGTAATACCTACACAATAGTAATACCTACACAATAGTAATACCTACACAATAGTAATACCTACACAATAGTAATACCTACACAATAGTAATACCTACACAATAGTAATACCTACACAATACCTACAATAGTAATACCTACACAATAGTAATACCTACACAATAGTAATACCTACTCAATAGTAATACCTACACAATAGTAATACCTACACAATAGTAATACCTACACAATAGTAATACCTACACAATAGTAATACCTACACAATAGTAATACCTACACAATAGTAATACCTACACAATAGTAATACCTACACAATAGTAATACCTACACAATAGTAATACCTACTCAATAGTAATACCTACACAATAGTAATACCTACACAATAGTAATACCTACACAATAGTAATACCTACACAATAGTAATACCTACACAATAGTAATACCTACACAATAGTAATACCTACACAATAGTAATACCTACACAATAGTAATACCTACACAATAGTAATACCTACACAATAGTAATACCTACACAATAGTAATACCTACACAATAGTAATACCTACTCAATAGTAATACCTACTCAATAGTAATACCTACACAATAGTAATACCTACACAATAGTAATACCTACACAATAGTAATACCTACACAATAGTAATACCTACACAATAGTAATACCTACACAATAGTAATACCTACACAATAGTAATACCTACACAATAGTAATACCTACACAATAGTAATACCTACACAATAGTAATACCTACACAATAGTAATACCTACACAATAGTAATACCTACACAATAGTAATACCTACACAATAGTACAACCTACAGAACCTACACAATAGTAATACCTACACAATAGTAATAATACCTACACAATAGTAATACCTACACAATAGTAATACCTACACAATAGTAATACCTACACAATAGTAATACCTACACAATAGTAATACCTACTCAATAGTAATACCTACACAATAGTAATACCTACACAATAGTAATACCTACACAATAGTAATACCTACACAATAGTAATACCTACTCAATAGTAATACCTACACAATAGTAATACCTACACAATAGTAATACCTACACAACAGTAATACCTACACAATAGTAATACCTACACAATAGTAATACCTACACAATAGTAATACCTACACAATAGTAATACCTACACAATAGTAATACCTACTCAATAGTAATACCTACTCAATAGTAATACCTACACAATAGTAATACCTACACAATAGTAATACCTACACAATAGTAATACCTACACAATAGTAATCCTACACAATAGTAATACCTACAATAGTAATACCTACACAATAGTAATACCTACACAATAGTAATACACCTACCTACACATAGTAATACCTACACAATAGTAATACCTACACAATAGTAATACCTACACAATAGTAATACCTACACAATAGTAATACCTACACAATAGTAATACCTACACAATAGTAATACCTACACAATAGTAATACCTACACAATAGTAATACCTACACAATAGTAATACTACTCAATAGTAATCTACACAATAGTAATACCTACACAATAGTAATACCTACCATATACACAATAGTAATACCTACACAATAGTAATACCTACACAATAGTAATACCTACACAATACAACAATAGTAATACCTACACAATAGTAATACCTACACAATAGTAATACCTACACAATAGTAATACCTACACAATAGTAATACCTACACAATACCTACACAATAGTAATACCTACACAATAGTAATACCTACACAATAGTAATACCTACACAATAGTAATACCTACACAATAGTAATACCTACACAATAGTAATACCTACACAATAGTAATACCTACACAATAGTAATACCTACACAATAGTAATACCTACACAATAGTAATACCTACACAATAGTAATACCTACACAATAGTAATACCTACACAATAGTAATACCTACACAATAGTAATACCTACACAATAGTAATACCTACACAATAGTAATACCTACACAATAGTAATACCTACACAATAGTAATACCTACACAATAGTAATACCTACACAATAGTAATACCTACACAATAGTAATACCTACAAAGTACACTCATAGTAATACCTACACAATAGTAATACCTACACAATAGTAATACCTACACAATACCTACACAATAGTAATACCTACACAATAGTAATACCTACACAATAGTAATACCTACTCAATAGTAATACCTACACAATAGTAATACCTACACAATAGTAATACCTACTCAATAGTAATACCTACACAATAGTAATACCTACACAATAGTAATACCTACACAATAGTAATACCTACACAATAGTAATACCTACTCAATAGTAATACCTACACAATAGTAATACCTACACAATAGTAATACCTACTCAATAGTAATACCTACACAATAGTAATACCTACTCAATAGTAATACCTACACAATAGTAATACCTACACAATAGTAATACCTACACAATAGTAATACCTACACAATAGTAATACCTACAATAGTAATACCTACACAATAGTAATACCTACACAATAGTAATACCTACACAATAGTAATACCTACACAATAGTAATACCTACACAATAGTAATACCTACACAATAGTAATACCTACACAATAGTAATACCTACACAATAGTAATACCTACACAATAGTAATACCTACACAATAGTAATACCTACCAATAGTAATACCTACACAATAGTAATACCTACACAATAGTAATACCTACACAATAGTAATACCTACACAATAGTAATACCTACACAATAGTAATACCTACACAATAGTAAATACCTACACAATAGTAATACCTACACAATAGTAATACCTACACAATTACACAATAGTAATACCTACACAATAGTAATACCTACACAATAGTAATACCTACACAATAGTAATACCTACACAATAGTAATACCTACACAATAGTACCTACACAATAGTAATACCTACACAATAGTAATACCTACAATAGTACCTACACAATAGTAATACCTACACAATAGTAATACCTACACAATAGTAATACCTACACAATAGTAATACCTACACAATAGTAATACCTACACAATAGTAATACCTACACAATAGTAATACCTACACAATAGTAATACCTACACAATAGTACCTACACAATAGTAATACCTACAATAGTAATTACCTACACAATAGTAATACCTACACAATAGTAATACCTACACAATAGTAATACCTACACAATAGTAATACCTACACAATAGTAATACCTACACAATAGTAATACCTACACAATAGTAATACCTACACAATAGTAATACCTACACAATAGTAATACCTACACAATAGTAATACCTACACAATAGTAATACCTACACAATAGTAATACCTACACAATAGTAATACCTACACAATAGTAATACCTACACAATAGTAATACCTACACAATAGTAATACCTACACAATAGTAATACCTACACAATAGTAATACCTACCAATAGTAAACCTACACAATAGTAATACCTACACAATAGTAATACCTACACAATAGTAATACCTACTCAATAGTAATACCTACTCAATAGTAATACCTACACAATAGTAATACCTACACAATAGTAATACCTACACAATAGTAATACCTACTCAATAGTAATACCTACTCAATAGTAATACCTACACAATAGTACCTACACAATAGTAATACCTACTCAATAGTAATACCTACACAATAGTAATACCTACACAATAGTAATACCTACTCAATAGTAATACCTACACAATAGTAATACCTACACAATAGTAATACCTACACAATAGTAATACCTACACAATAGTAATACCTACACAATAGTAATACCTACACAATAGTAATACCTACACAATAGTAATACCTACTCAATAGTAATACCTACACAATAGTAATACCTACACAATAGTAATACCTACACAATAGTAATACCTACACAATAGTAATACCTACTCAATAGTAAATACCTACACAATAGTAATACCTACACAATAGTAAATACCTACACAATAGTAATACCTACACAATAGTAATACCTACACAATAGTAATACCTACACAATAGTAATACCTACACAATAGTAATACCTACACAATAGTAATACCTACTCAATAGTAATACCTACACAATAGTAATACCTACTACAATAGTAATACCTACACAATAGTAATACCTACACAATAGTAATACCTACACAATAGTAATACCTACACAATAGTAATACCTACACAATAGTAATACCTACTCAATAGTAATACCTACACAATAGTAATACCTACACAATAGTAATACCTACACAATAGTAATACCTACACAATAGTAATACCTACAACAATAGTAATACCTACTCAATAGTAATACCTACACAATATTATAATACCTACACAATAGTAGTACCTACACAATAGTAATACCTACACAATAGTAATACCTACACAATAGTAATACCTACACAATAGTAATACCTACACAATAGTAATACCTACTCAATAGTAATACCTACACAATAGTAATACCTACACAATAGTAATACCTACACAATAGTAATACCTACACAATAGTAATACCTACACAATAGTAATACCTACACAATAGTAATACCTACACAATAGTAATACCTACACAATAGTAATACCTACACAATAGTAATACCTACACAATAGTAAATACCTACACAATAGTAGTACCTACACAATAGTAATACCTACACAATAGTAATACCTACACAATAGTAATACCTACACAATAGTAATACCTACACAATAGTAATACCTACTCAATAGTAATACCTACACAATAGTAATACCTACACAATAGTAATACCTACACAATAGTAATACCTACACAATAGTAATACCTACACAATAGTAATACCTACACAATAGTAATACTACAAATAGTAATACCTACACAATAGTAATACCTACACAATAGTAATACCTACACAATAGTAATACCTACACAATAGTTACCTACACAATACAAACAAATGCTTGATACAATGGAAGGTTCATACAAACAAATGCTTGATACAATGGAAGGTTCATACAAACAAATGCTTGTTACAATGGAAGGTTCATACAAACAAATGCTTGTTACAATGGAAGGTCCATACAAACAAATGCTTGATACAATGGAAGGTCCATACAAACAAATGCTTGTTACAATGGAAGGTCCATACAAACAAATGCTTGATACAATGAAGGTCCATACAACATACATGCTTGTTACAATGGAAGGTCCATACAAACAAATGGCTTGTTACAATGGAAGGTCCATACAAACAAATGCTTAGTTACAATGGAAGGTCCATACAAACAAATGCTTGTTACAATGGAAGGTCCATACAAACAAATGCTACAAACCAACTACCATGCTTACAATGGAAGGTTCATACAAATAAATGACTTCTTACAATGGATGGTACTTACAAACAAATGCTTGATACAATTGGAAGGTTTCATACAAAACAAACATGCTTGTTACAATGGAAGGTCCATACAAACAAAGCTTGTTACAATGGTAAGGTTCATTCAAACAAACAAAGGCTTTGTAACAATTGAAGGTCCATAAAACAAACAAAGACTTGTTACAATGGAAGGTCCATACAAACAAACAAAAAGCTTGTTACAACGGAAGGTCAATACAAACAACAACGGCTTGTACAATGAAAGGTCAATACAACAAACAAAGGCTTGTTACAATGGAAGGTCATACAAACAAACAAAGGCTTGTTACAATGGAAAGTTCATACATACAAACAAAGGCTTGTTGACAATGAAAGAAAGGATTCATACAAAGCAACACAAAGGCTTGTTTACAATGGAAAAGTTCATACATACAAACAAAGGCTTGTTACAATGGAAGGTTCATACAAACAAACAAAGAGGCTTGTTACAATGGAAAGTTCATACATACAAACAAAGGCTTGTTACATTGGAAGGTCAATACAAACAAACAAAGGCTTGTTTCAAATGAAGGTCAATACAAACAAACAAAGGCTTGTTACAATGGAAGGTTCAACAATACAAACAAAGGCTTGTTACAATGGAAGGTTCATACAAACAACCAATAAGGACTTGTTACAATGGAAAGTTCATACAAAACAAACAAACAAAGGGCTTGTTTACAATGGAAAGTTCATACATACAAACAAAGGCTTGTTACAATGAGATGTCAATACAAACAAACAAAGGCTTGTTACATGAAAGGTTACAGTACAAACAACACAAAGGCTTGTTACAATGGAAGTAGTTCATACAAACAAACAAAGTGGCTTGTTACTAAGGAAGGTTCATACAAACAAACAAAAGGCTTGTTACAATGACGAGGTCAATACAAACAAAACAAAGGGCTTGTTACAATGGAAATGTTCATACAAACCAAACAAAGGCTTGTTTACAATGGAAAGTTCATACAAACAAACAAAGGCTTGTTACAATGGAAAGTTCATACAAACAAACAAAGACTTGTTACAATGGAAGGTCCATACAAACAAACAAAGGCTTGTTACAATGAGAGGTCAATACAAACAAACAAAGGCTTGTTTACAATGGAAAAGTTCATACATACAAACAAAGGCTTGTTACAATGGAAAGTCAATACAAACAAACAAAGGCTTGTTACAATGAGAGGTCAATACAAACAAACAAAGGCTTGTTACAATGAAGGTCCATACAAACAAACAAAGGCTTGTTACAATGGGTAGGTTCATACAAACAAACAAAGGCTTGGCTTGTTACAATGGAAGGTTCATACAAACAAACAACAAAGGCTTGTTACAATGAAGGTCAATGAGGAAGGTCAATACAAACAAACAAAGGCTTGTTACAATGGAAGGTCCATACAAACAAACAAAGGCTTGTTACAATGGAAGGTCCATACATACAAACAAAGGCTTGTTACAATGAAAGTTCATACATACAAACAAAGGGCTTGTTACAATGGAAAGAAGTCAATACAAACAAACAAAGGCTTGTTACAATGAGAGGTGTCAATTACAAACAAACAAGGCTGTTACAATGGAAAGGCCCATACAAACAAACAAAGGCTTCGTTACAATGGAAGGTTCATAGCAAACAAACAAAGGCTGGCTTGTTACAATTGAAGGTTCATACAAACAAACAAAGGCTTGTTACAATGAGAGGTCAATACAAACAAACAAAGGGCCTGTTACAATGAGAGGTCAATACAAACAAACAAAGGCTGTCTTGTTACAATGGAAGGGTTCATACAAACAAACAAAGGCTTGTTACAATGGAAGGTCCATACAAACAAACAAATGGCTTTGTTTACAATGGAAAGAAAATTCATACAAACAAACAAAGGCTTGTTACGATGAGAGGTCAATACAAACAAACAAAGGCTTGTTACAATGAGAGGTCAATACAAACAAACAACTGACTTGTTACAATGGAAGGTTCATACAAACAAACAAAGGCTTGTTACAATGGAAGGTCCATACAAACAAACAAAGGCTTGTTACAATGGAGAGTTCATACAAAACAAACAAAGGCTTGTTACAATGATGAGGTCAATACAAACAAACAAAAGGCTTGTTACAATGAGAGGTCAATACAAACAAACAAAGGCTTGTTACTAATGGAAGGTCCATAAAAACAAACAAAGGCTTGTTTACAATGAGAAGGTCAATACACAACAAACAAAAGGCTTGTTACAATGAGAGGTCAATACAAACAAAACAAAGGCTTGTTACAATGGAGAGGTCCATACAAACAAACAAAGGCTTGTTACAATGGGAAGGTCCATACAAACAAACAAAGGCTTGTTTACAATGAGAGGTCAATACAAGCAAACAAAGGCTTGTTACAATGGAAAGTTCATACAAACAAACAAATGCTTGCTACAATGGAAAGTTCATACAAACAAACAAAGGCTTTAAAGGCTTGTTACAATGGAAAGTTTCATACATACAAACAAAGGCTTGTTTACGAATGGAAGGTTCATACAAACAAAACAAAGGCTTGTTACAATGGAAAGTTCATACATACAAACAAAGGCTTGTTACAATGGAAAGTTCATACATACAAACAAAAGACTTGTTACAATGGAAAGTTGCATACAAACAAACAAAGGCTTGTTACAAAGGAAGGTTCATACAAACAAACAAATGCTACTCTACTGACAACACTCGACCTATTTTTAACTCTACTGACAACACTCGACCTATTTTTTAACTCTACTGACAAACACTCGACCTATTTTTAACTCGACTGACAACACTCGACCTATTTTAAACTCTATTGACAATACTCAAACTATTTTAACTCTAATGTGAAAATAGTTCAAACATTCTGCTTATAAATTTATAAATTATAAATCTTTAAGTTTTATCTTGATAAATTAATTCCTAAACACTGTTTCATTATTTGATTCATGAATGAGATGTTGACAACCATTCATAAACGAATGGTTGATTAAGAGGAAATATACAAAGACAATTATATATGACTGCTGGAAAAAGACAGGTAACAACAACCGAAAAATATTAGAAATCTAACAACACCCAGTGACAGGATTAAGAAACACAACACCACAGTTCCAATATTTACCTTCCCAGAGGTTCTGACTGGTGATCAAGTCTACATATTCACTGTAAACAGGTATACAATAATTAAACAGGTATATAATAATTATAAACAGGTATATAATAATTAAACAAGTATACAAATAATTAAACAGGTATACAATAATCGAATAAAAGCAGGTATACAATAATTAAACAAGTATATAATAATTAAACAAGATATACAATAATTAAACAGGTATATAATAATTAAACAGGTAACAATAATTAAACAGGTATAAATAACTTAACAGGTATACAATAATTAAACAGGTATATAATAAATTAAACAGGTATATAATAATTAAACAGGTATATAATAATTAAACAGGTATACAATAATTAAACAGGTATATAATAATTAAAACAGGTATACAATAATCGAACAGGTATACAATAATTAAACAGGTATACAATAATTAAACAGGTATATAATGATTAAACAGGTATACAAAATTAAACAGGTATACAATGATTAAACAGGTATATAAATATTAAACAGGTATACAATAATTAAACAGGTATACAATAATTAAACAGGTATACAATAATTAAACAGGTATATAATAATTAAACAGGTATACAATAATTAAACAGGTATATAATAATTAAACAGGTATACAATAATTAAACAGGTATATAATAATTAAACAGGTATATCTATAAATTAAACAGGTATAACAAATAATTAAACAGGTATACAATAATTAAAACAGGTATATATAATAATTAAACAGGTATACAATAATTAAACAGGTATACAATGATTAAACAGGTATACTAATAATTAAACAGGTATACAATAATTAAACAGGTATACAATGAATTAAACAGGTATATAAATAATTAAACAGGTATACAATAATTAAACAGGTATACAATGATTACACAGGTATACAATAATTAAACAGGTATACAATAATTAAACAGGTATACAATAATTAAACAGGTATATAATAATTAAACAGGTATATATATTATAATTAAAACAGGTATATACAATAATTCGAAACAGGTATACAAATAATTAAACAGGTATATAATAATTAAAACAGGTATATAATAATTAAACAGGTAATTAATTAAACAGGTATACAATAATTAAACAGGTATACAATGATTAAACAGGTATATAATAATTAAACAGGTATACAAATAATTAAACAGGTATATACAATGATTAAACAGGTATATAATAATTAAACAGGTATACAATAATTAAACAGGTATACAATAATTAAAACAGGTATATAATAATTAAACAGGTATACAATAAATATAAAACAGGTATACAATAATTAAAAGGGTTATAATAATTAACAGGTATAATAATTAAACAGGTATACAATAATTAAACAGGTATATAATAATTAAACAGGTAAATAATAATTAAACAGGTATATAATAATTAAACAGGTATATAATAATTAAACAGGTATACATAATTAAACAGGTATACAATGATTTAAACAGGTATATAATAATTAAACAGGTATACAATGATTAAAACAGGTAATATAATAATTAAACAGGTATACAATAATTAAAACAGGTATACAATGATTAAACAGGTATAAATAATTAAACAGGTATACAATAATTAAACAGGTATACAATGATTAAACAGGTATATATAATAATTAAACAGGTATACAATAATTAAACAGGTATACAATGATTACACAGGTATACAATAATTAAACAGGTATACAATAATTAAACAGGTATACAATAATTAAACAGGTACAGTAAAAACCCCTCTAACTCGAACCCGGTTTCCTCGAATACCCCCTATTCGTTGAACTAGTCGTACGGTCCCGACCGTTGTGTCCCTATATAATCTATGTAACAAAACCCTGGATAGCTCGAACAGCTATTCGTCGAATACCCCTTATTCCTCGAACAGAAATTTATCCCCGTTTCAGCAAATACATAGTATCTACCCATGCATTCGTCGAACAGGTGCCCTTGATATTTTTTTTACCTGTGTCACACCTGACTGCACCGACCGTCACGGATAATAGCTCTCGACCTGTGTTTCTACAGGTGTCGTATCAAGCCTTTCGGTTTACCTACCTACACGATCGCCAGTCGTTGTTTGATGCAAAACTTTATTTGAATATTTCAGAAAAGGCATTAAATAATCGAGTCTCTCTCGTAATAATCTTCGCTTAAATACGAAATAACTGAAGATGTTGATTCGTGTTTTATAGAACGTACGCATTGTGAAATGACAAAAGAGTCGAAGAAATCGCTGACGTCCGGCTTCCTGTAAAAGTCCATTTTTTAAATTTCTGTGTTGTTTTTTTTCAAAAGATATAAACGATTCCAAAATTTGATAGTGCTAAGTACAAATCACATTGACCCATGTTCGTTTTTATCAGTGCGTTCCGTATCTTTTCCTGCAAATTGTATTTTCGTAACTTTCCTCGTGAACACGTGTAACCTAACGCTTTTACAAGGTAGACATTGGTATCGTTGTTTGTTCGTAACTATGCTGGTTAATAACTGGTTAAATTATTTTGTAAATGTGTTAAATGATTTTAGATAATTAAATCATCGAAATTGTACACATTGTCTGTTTTAAACCAATATGGTATTTTGTACCACGTTTGACGATCGTTTACATTTGATTTACTTTGTCGTCAGTATTTTCAAACCCCCATTTTATGTAATATATGTTTTTTTTTCAACTTGATATTGCTATCAAAAAACAGTTTTCATAAAAAATCTAAAATGCTGAAATTACGGTAATTAAAATGTCATTGCAATGCATTGTTTGTCATAGGGAGACCGGACATTTTGACTGCCAACGATCGATCATGACCAACCTCGGATGAGTCGAATACCCTGTATTCCTCGAATTATTGATCTGGTCCCCTGCTGTTCGAGTTATAGGGGTTTTACTGTATATAATAATTAAACAGGTATATAATAATTAAACAGGTATACAATAATTAAAACAGGTATACAAGAAGAATTAAACAGGTATATATATAATTATTAAACAGGTATACAATAATCGAACAGGTATACAAAAATAAAAATAGGTATGTACAATAATTAAAACAGGTATACAATAATTAAACAGGTATATAATAATTAAACAGGTATACAATAATCGAACCGGTATACAAAAATAACAAGAGGCCCAGAGGGCCTGTATCGCTCACCTGGTTTGTAATGCAAAGTAATGTTCTAGATACAGGTTCATCGTTTCATTTCTGAAGGAATTTGAATATTTACCTCTGATTTCCCTATTGGGCCCCGCCCCTTCTGCCCCTTGGGGACCAGAGCCAAAATTTATACAAGTTCTGTTCCCCTTTCCCCAAGGATTTTTGTGACCAAACTTGGTCACAATCCATGCAGAACTCTTGGACAAGTAGCGATTTATAGGATTTACCTCTATTTCCCATATTGGGCCCCGCCCCTCCTGCCCCCGGGGGCTCAGAGCCAAAATTTATACAAGCTCTGTTCCCCTTCCCCCAAGGATGTTTGTGGCCAAATTTGGTTACAATCCATTCAGAACTCTATGACTAGTAGCGATTTAAAGGATTTACCTCTGTTTCCCCTATTGGGCCCCACCCCTCCTGCCCCCGGGGGACCAGAGCCAAAATTTATATACATGTTCTGTTCCCCTTCCCCCAAGGATGTTTGTGGCTAATTTTGGTTAAAATCCATGCAGAACTCTAGGACAAGTAGCGATTTAAAGGATTTACCTCTATTTCCCCTATTGGGCCCCGCCCCTCCTGCCCCCGGGGGGTCAGAGCCAAAATTTATACAAGTTCTGTTCCCCCTCCCCCAAGGATGTTTGTGGCCAAATTTGGTTACAATCCATGCAGAACTCTAGGGACAAGTAGCGATTTAAAGGATTTACCTCTATTTCCCCTATTGGGCCCCGCCCCTCCTGCCCCCGGGGGGTCAGAGCCAAAATTTATACAAGTTCTGTTCCCCCTCCCCCAAGGATGTTTGTGGCCAAATTTGGTTACAATCCAGGCAGAACTCTAGGACAAGTAGCGATTTATAGGATTTACCTCTATTTCCCCTATTGGGCCCTGCCCCCCGGGGGGGTCAGAGCCAAAATTTATACAAGTTCTGTTCCCCTTCCCCAAAGGATGTTTGTGACCAAATTTGGTTACAATCCATGCAGAACTCTATGACTAGTAGCGATTTAAAGGAAATGTTGACGGACAGACGGACGACGTACGACAGACGGACGACGGACGACGGACGCCGTGCCATGACATAAGCTCACCGGCCCTTTGGGCCAGGTGAGCTAAAAAATCCAAGGATGCTGGACCGATGATGGCAGGATTATGGTCAAAACCCTACAAGATTCTATTATTCATGTCACAAGTGTAAGTGACCTTGAAAAATTCCTGAAAATTAAACTCAATGTCACCAAATCCCAACCAAGCCGGTCCCTCCATGTGCCAACTAACACTGTTACTGGTCCTCTGAAGGATGGCTTATCCCCTGAACTCAATGCTAGTGCGCCTAGCTATATCCCGTTGCCTGCATTGTTCGATGACCTCGACACCACTGCCAAAGTCTTAATGACGAACTATAGACCTTAACCTCCATAGCTATTATACCAATCTACTATCTCAAAATGGATGTATAAATCGTATAATAAAAACACGTAATCTGTAAATTTGATATATATGCTACTAATAGAGAGTTCTTTTTGTATTATATGCATATGATTTACTTGTACATATGTTAACAAATTAGTTTGATATGTTATCTATAACTTATATGTAAATACCACTTGCTTAGCATGATCATTATAATTATTACATTCTTCTGCCTAATTTAAGTTTTATTTATTATATTAAATTTCCTATTTAGTACTTCCTACTATTATTGATTAAGGTTTTTTTACTTCATATACTTCCTGCAGCAATATATAGTAAGTACTATGCAAATAAGTATTCGTTTTGCAACAAAAGCATAAGAATAACCTGATCTAATATCTAGCTTAACTTGCTTGTCTAGCCGCTGCATGTACAGCTTAGTGTTTATATCGTTTTTGTTTTTGTTTTTTTCTATATTTACTCGCTTGTCCAAGCATTACTTATTGTTAACTTGTATGCTTGTCTTCTTTATATTCAGTGTTTATTCTTATTGTAGTTACTTACTTATTTATCAACTTATCATCTATTTACTTCCTAATTATATACCTATATGGTTTATTGTTCATGGTTTTCTTTTCATTAGTATTTCTTTTTATTCTTCTTTTTCCCCTTTCTTTATTGCTCTACTATTAAAATTTAATCTGTAATTATCATTTTGTATCTCATTAATCAACAATATTCTCTTATATATGTATAAAAGTTGCTTGTATTATTCTCATTAACTTCCTATTTATTCTTTGAGCCTGGAGCACCTAGCGACGAACAGTTATCATATGTTTGCTGTTCATTGAAAATTAATAATGTGTCTGAATATGAGTTGACCTTGTATTAGCTATTCTTGTACTATGTTATAATATCTCTCCTTTTTTATATAAATAGTCACTAATAAATAAGTAATAATGTCAGATCAATAGATCAAATAATTTGAGTATTTAAAAAATAGCAAGACTTGGCTATTACATATTGTATTTTAGTGTTTTCTGCTCATAATTTTTACCTAAAAACTTATTACTAGATAATTAACAGGACAAATCTGTTGTTGCTGATTACAATGCAGGCTACAAACTACTCAGCTACTCTATTTTATTTATTGATTGTCTCCCTTTGACTGTATCCAAACCAATTATTGCCAATTACAAGCTATACTATATTTATTGGTTGTCTCCCTCTGACTGTATCCAAACCAATTATTGCCAATTACAAGCTATAATATATTTATTGGTTGTCTCCCTCTGACTGTATCCAAACCAATTATTGCCAATTACAAGCTATACTATATTTATTGGTTGTCTCCCTCTGACTGTATCCAAACCAATTATTGCCAATTATTACAAGCTATACTATATTTATTGGTTGTCTCCCTCTGACTGTATCCAAACCAATTATTGCCAATTACAAGCTATACTATATTTATTGGTTGTCTCCCTCTGACTGTATCCAAACCAATTATTGCCAGTTACAAGCTATACTATATTTATTGGTTGTCTCCCTCTGACTGTATCCAAATCCGTTGTTGCTGTTTACTGTTTATATTAGCTACGTACTATTCTATAGCTAGCTACTCTATTTTATTTATTTTGTTGTCCCCCTGTATCCAAACTGCTGTTTGTATATATAATCTTATATGTAACCACAGATCTATATTTAGACCAAATATTACTTAATTAATTACCTTTGTGAAGTCGCAACTAAATAACAACTTGTCTATGTTACATAAATACTCTTCATTCAGAGTAATTCTTATATTAATTGAATTGCTACCTAATTAAGTTAGCAGTAATATTCTATCTAAATGTATATTAATCTCTACTTTTGGTATGAATGTGTGTGTGGAAGTGCTTATTTGTTGTTTACCCTATACCTGTTAATTCAAATTATTGCTATGCAAATCAAAAATGTTTTTTTTGCCCATCAGAGTATTTTCTTATTGGAGCTATCTGGTGACATTCATCCTAATCCAGGGCCAATAGACTACACTTTTCTACTAAGCCCAAACGGTTCCATATATGTTATATGTATACATTATAAAATACTTTTTCTTTTAATCTTCTATTTGTCAACTTTATTAATACTTCTTAGTGGTGATGTTCATCCCAATCCTGGTCAACCCCCTGAGAGACATTACCTATCTAACTTGTCAATTATTCATTCTAATGTGAGATCATTTAGAAACAAATCAGATATTATCGAAACTGAATTTTCGGAGTATGATATAGTCTGCTTAACTGAAACACACTTAAACAACACTATAACTGATGATAGCTTGGCACTAAATTCACACCCAGTTATGTTCAGACGAGATAGAGAAATAGATAATGGAGGTGGTATACTGAATTTTTAACCAAAGAAAACTTAACATCTACCAGACGAACTGATCTGGAAAACCCCAATATTGAAAATTTAGTTATAGAAGTGCAAAACTCTAATAAAAAAATTATTTTGTGTTGCATCTATCGTCCACCTAACTCCAGAGTTAACTATTGGCGACATTTTGATGATCTTATAGAAAACTTGATTGACTTGAACACTAATGTAATCATTACTGGTGACATCAATCAGGACATGATGAGACTCCCCAACACTTCACATCTTCACTCTATATTAACAAAATACCAACTATAGACAGCCTAATCCAAACACCAACACGCATAACTGACACATCTGCTAAAAGTATTGATATATTTTTTACAAACAATCCTAACATTGTTAGTAACACTGAGGTACTACCTCCAACTTGTAGTGACCATTGTACTATTCTTTTAAATCTTGTTTTCAAAACACCGCGTGAAAAATCTTACAAAAAACTTTTTTATCAATTTGAAAGTGCCAACTGGGATTTCATTAATAACGAATTACAATCAATAGACTGATGTTAATGATACAAATGAAAAATTTATTCAAATTCTTAATGATGTTATTGACAAATATATTCCTTGCAAAACCGTTACAATTCGCCCATCTGATAAACCGTGGATAACTAATGAAATTAGGCTATGTCTTAGGAAAAAAAACAGAATTCACAGGAAAGCATGTAATAGAAATCAAGTTCAGGACTGGGAAGCATTTAGGGAAATTTGGAATAAATCTTTCGATCTTATAAGAAAAGCTAAAACTAATTATATTACTAAACTACAAAACTCTCAAATTGATAAATCCATCCCTCCAGGTAAGTGGTGGAGAATAACCAAATCAATTTTTTCACTAAAGTCAAAAAGTCACCAGCTTTAAAAGTTAATAATAAAATCTTAATCCATCCATTAGAGAAAGCTGATGCCTTTAATAATTTTTTCACCTCAATATCTAACTATATAGATGATACTCATCAACATGATTTACCTCCCCTTAGTCATGTAAAACTGTCTGATATTACAATTACTGACACTGACATTATAGACCAGATTCAAATCATTAATAAAAATAAACCAGCTGGTCCAGATGGAATAGCCCCCAAAATATATGCCCTTCTATAATTAGACCCTTAAAGGCCCACTACCTTTCCGGAGCAAAATTTAAAGGTTTCTTAAAAACATTAATAACAAAAGAAAATAGATATGGATGGCTTAAGATGAGGAAGCATCGAGATCTGGATAACAACAACAACATTTATATGGTGGATATGACATAAAATAATGAAGATGAAGAAATATGCAAGATTTCCTGTCTAATATATAAGATGAAGAAATATGCAAGATTTCCTGTCTAATATACGATAACAGTGGAGATTCATTTCACTGGTTTGCCGTCTGACGCAGTGATAGTCAACTACCGCGCGGTATTTAGGACGACGGCAGGAAACATAAAACGACCCGTGTTATGAAAATTAACATTTTATTCATTCTTATTAATCAGTTCTGAAGGTGATGATAAGTGTGCTAGTAAACGTATAGTTAATAACTTCTGCGACTTTACAAAATTATTGATCTCATTTTACATTCCTATTTTAAAAGTTAAAAGCCGTTTCGGAAAGGTAGTGGCCCTTTAAATATATAATTCATAAATAAACATTCAAAAATATAATTTGGTTCGAACAAAACAGGACAAAACAGAAAATTCCCCCTCCTGCTTAACCCCCCATAACTCACAAGGGACTCCGACCTGACCTTAATCATACATCATATCATGATATTGTAACCCCCGGGTATCTGTAAACAAAAAATAATGCTTATCTATCATGGCCACCATAGGGCCCAAACTGTTACTCCTTTGTCCAACCAAAATGTGTTCTTACACGTATACGGCTGTGTTTTGCTCCCTCGATCCTTATTGGCTGAAACTACAACAAGATATCCACCAGAAAATTCCTAACTAGGCATTGTGGCATCATCCCAGGGTGATATAAGATTAACAAAAAAATTGAGGTCATACCCAAATATAGAAATCTTGCATTGTGATGTCATGTAATACTATAAACCTGGATATTTTGCGGGTGTTTAATTTCGCAATTGGCATGCATAAACCTTTCGAAGTGTTGTTTTTTTCGTGATATATATACTTTTAGAATTTTAACAATAAATTTCATATATGTGCAAAATATTACACGCTTGGAAAATTTTCCCGATCAAGCATCCTTTGCGTAATTTGCGTAAATTCTCCCCTCGCATAAAATTCCATGTTTACAGAGTGGGGTGGTTCTACAAAATTTTGAAATATAGTTTTTTTTTGAGATTTTCCTTAATTGAGATAACGTGTTATAAACACAGGTGTCCCACAAAACATTGGACTCATCCATGAGCAATTTCTGGAAGTTATTTCCCAGTAAGTGTTTCTCTATCGTACAGATGCGGAAGTTGTCAATTTGCATAGATAAAAAATGTAGTGCTGTTTTATCAAGTTCTCCATATTTTGGAATGTAATCGATGTTCAATTTCAATCCTATACTTACTAGACTTTGCGATGTTTTAGTTTTAGTTAAGGTTGAAAGTTCAGAGCTTTCAGTATAAATTTTACAAATTAGGTTATTTAACTTTGAAATTCATGCATTCTGTAGGCATCGTAAACATCTATTTCTTTTTACATAAGCCTAGTGTCTTTCAATGATATTTCGATTATCAATTTTACAGTGTATTGTTTTGAACTCATTTATGAAAAGTGAATTGGCTAATCTTAACAATAAATCTGCAATGTACCTCTTGACCAAAATGTAGATCGCCAACTAGACATTCGGTATAGGGGGTAGGCCTAATATACACTTCCAATCATCTTCTGAATCAGCATTTTTACAACGTGCACTTTCATAAAATACTCATTTTATTAACATTACAATTGAAAATCACCGTCCTATATATTTGTAAAGCTTGAAAACAATAATCTAATTGTTATGCAAGATTTGTCAAATATTGTGACCAGAACATATACCTATTTCTGACTCTCTATGACCAACCTCAGATGAGTCAAATACCCCATATTTCTCAAACTATTGACCCGGTCGTCTGCTGTTTTACTGTATGTATATATACATAATAAAATAACAACAAAAGAATGTTACATTGACCACACATCACGCAAATAGATAATTCCCTGAAAGGAATCTAAGGCATGATTACTTTCAAGAGCAGCTTGTTATCGAAGGCTTTACTTTCAAGACCATTCATTTTTGATTCAGGCTTATTGTTGAGAATTTAGGGTTTGATTTCTATGTATGCAGTTTTGTTATCAGGAAAATAAATTCGTTATCAAAATGTCATTTTTATAGTCATAATTTATGTAAATATGATAAATAAACAAATATGAACAAAAGACATTTTATAAAAATGGATCAAACTTATAAACATCAACAACAAACGTATAAACATCAACAAAATACTTCAATTATTCAACATTTCGACCATATGATAAGGATATTAGCATGTACTTACCCTCTGGTGGGACTTTTGTGACGATGTGTGACTTTTCTTTGAGAAAAATCTGTAATGAAGTTACAAATTATAAAAATAAAACAGTTAAACACATTTTCTAAAACAAGAGACCCAGAGGGCCGGTATGTTAAACTAAGCATTATACAAAGATTATTTAGAGTTTATTTCTGCATGATTCGTAAAGAATAAACTTTGCTTTCTAACAGGACTTATTGCCCAGGGACAAAATTTATACATGCACTGGTTCCCTTCCCCCAAGGATGTGTTTTGACCAGATTTGGCTATAGTCCATCCAGAACTCATGATGTGATATGTATATAATTTCTGTCCCTCTTCCATCAAGAAGGTTTCAGGCAGACTTTGGTAAGAATCCATATAGAACTTGACTAGTACTAATTGACCCCTGTGGCTTTGAATGAAGTTCAATGTCATTCATTTAAACAAACAAAGTAGCACTTGATGCCAGCATGTTAAATGCTAAATATCAGTAGGCCTTTCAGTTATTGAGAAGAAGTTGTTTGAATGAAAAGTTTACACACGGCGGACGACAACCTACGGAACATGATGACTATGCTATCCTGACACTTCGGGTCATCAGTTGACCTTCTAAAACCAGCTTACAAATGAAGATGTGTATTTAATCTTCTTAAAACACAAAGAAAAGTTTAAGTTTTTGAAACAAGAGATCCCAGAGCGAAGCCCACCATAGAATGATGCTTACCAACGACACATTTCAACTGTCATATATAAATACATTTTAATCATTTGATGTTCAATTTTACAGGCAACTGCTTTCGTCAAAGTTATGTTGACTCAGAAACACAAATAAAATACTTCTCATCAAAACCGAGCCTTCAGTACTTTCAGTACTTTGATTTTACACTAACTCTGACATAAAACCAAAGCTAATAGGTGTATAAGTGTTCTGAAAGGATAAATTGTTTATAGTATTATATATAGAGAGAAAGGAATTATATAAAAATCTAAGGGGGAAACTCACCATGTACTTGGTCAGCTTCTGGTTGGTCGCTCTCTCGCTGTGGATAGTTCTTCTTGTACCAGAGGGCATGGTCTATTTTGGTTCGTAGCTTATCTAGTACTTTCACGACCATACCTGGTTCGTTACCAGCAATACCCCTGATCACATCATCAGAAAGCTCAAATCTCAGCTTCTTAAAAACTCTTCTGCAAAGACCAATCATACTCTCCCAATCAAACATTCTCCTAATGAAATTGTATATATAAAATCTATAATACAGATATCATTTTAGTTACTCAAACTATAGACATTAACATGGAATTACTGATCACGAATAACAACATTTAACTCAAAAGTCAAAAATTGAATAAATGGCTGCGTCATTTAACCAGTCCGCTGTATTCTAGTCTTTGTATGAAACATTATAATAGATGTACATTTATTTATAATATGTACGACAATTACAATAGAGTACCTGGTTTTCAAAGTTAAAAAACAAAAAGTGACTGTAGCAATCAAAATATTTGATTTGATATAAAATCATTAAAATATTGTTAGTTATGTTAGGTGTAAGTACAGTGTACACCTGGACACACATTGTAAATGACACTTAAAGTTATATGTGCCGTAATTTTCATAGTCACGAATCAAGAAGAGCTTTTAATATGTTATTCAACTCCAAAAGTTACCAACATTTTGAGAATTACAATACTTTCAATGCATAGGTTTTAATTTTACAAGTACAAAAAGGACTGAAAATGATTTTTGGCAGTACGGCCAAAAATCATTATATTAACATCTTCAGTGTAATGAAATGAGTGCATACGGTCAGACCATGAAGCCATCTTGGTGTCCACAATTTCATTGCACATTTTTGCAGTATAATTAGTAATTGTAAAGTGGTTTCTGAAGGTATATTTCCATCTAAACATGTATAAGCCATAAAAAACAAGAATTTCACAGTGCATAACCAATGTGTTCTAAGAACGTTTTTAAGGCATTATATATGATTGTCTGTCCATTTTACCGCTTTATTCATTAAAACTTATGGTTTTAAATAGATAATTGAAGAAAAAAAAACATGTCCAAATTTTCTATCAGTTACGGCACATATAACTTTAATGAACAGTGTTGTTTGATTGACAGATGGTTTAGTCAATCACACTCGACTATACAGTGTAAAATACAATGTGACAAAAGTCAGTTTTACAACAAAAGAAGATTAAACACAATATCACATGTGTTATAAATTAAAACACCAACAAGCTACGAGACTGTTATATTGTGACACATTAAAAAGACCACATTTAATAACTGCCGGGCACTGTATGTTTTGTTTTTCTCATTTCTTTATTTTATTTGTTTCTTTTATAATAATGATAATTGAAAACACAGTTTGGCAACCAGTTCTGAAAACTACTCTATACTATTTGAACTATCTTTTTCATATTCTTAATCTCTTTACCATTTCACTAATTATAATCATGCAACAAAACACTTATCATGGTATATTTGATGTCACCTAGAATTACCTGTTCAGTAAATCCCAGTTATCCTTTTTTTGTTTAAAGTTACTACGAGATGGATAGTTGTAAAGATCAACCAGTTTCGGGAAGAAGTGCTTCACAATCTCTGCGACTTGAACTGCAACATAACATCAGGAACAAATAGCCATGATAACATATCTATACTGGGCTGTAACTTTAAGCCTGTTTTACTGGGCCGTCATATTCAGTCAAGCTGTTTCACTGGGCCGTAATATTCAAGCTGTTTTACTGGGCAGTAACTTTCAGTGTTTTACTGGGCAGTAACATTCAGGCTGTTTTACTGGGCTGTAACATTCAGGTTGTTTTACTGGGCTGTAACATTCAGGTTGTTTTACTGGGCAGTAACATTCAGGCTGTTTTACTGAGTTATAACATTCAGGCTGTTTTACTGGGCTGTAACATTCAGGCTGTTTTATTGGGCTGTAATATTCAGCCTGTTTTACTTGGTAGTTACTTTCAGCGTTTTACTGGCTGTAGTATTCAGGTTGTTTTACTGGGCTGTAACATTCAGGTTGTTTTACTGGGCTGTAACATTCAGACTGTTGTACTGGGCTGTAACATTCAGTGTTTTTACTGGGCTGTAACATTCAGGCTGTTTTACTGGGATGTAACATTCAGGCTATTTTACTGGGCTGTAACTTTAAGCCTGTTTTACTGGGCCGTCATATTCAGTCAAGCTGTTTCACTGAGCCTTAATATTCAGGCTGTTTTACTGGGCTGTAACATTCAGATTTTTATTCATTCAGGCTGTTTTACTGGGCTGTAACATTCAGATTTTTATTCAGGCTGTTTTACTGGGCTGTAACATTCAGTGTTTTACTGGGCTGTAACATTCAGGTTGTTTTACTGGACTGTAACATTCAGGCTGTTTTACTGGGCTGTAACATTCAGTCAAGCTGTTTCACTGGGCCGTAATATTCAAGCTGTTTTACTGGGCCTTACCATTCAGGCTGTTTTACTGGGCAGTAACATTCAGGCTGTTTTACTGGGCTGTAACATTCAAGCTGTTTTACTGGGCTGTAACATTCAGGCTGTTTTACTGGGCAGTAACATTCAGGCTGTTTTACTGGGCTGTAACATTCAGGCTGTTTTACTGGGCTGTAACATTCAGGCTGTTTTACTGGGCTGTAACATTCAGGCTGTTTTATTGGGCTGTAATATTCAGCCTGTTTTACTTGGTAGTTACTTTCAGCGTTTTACTGGCTGTAGTATTCAGGTTGTTTTACTGGGCTGTAACATTCAGGTTGTTTTACTGGGCTGTAACATTCAGACTGTTGTACTGGGCTGTAACATTCAGTGTTTTTACTGGGCTGTAACATTCAGGCTGTTTTACTGGGATGTAACATTCAGGCTGTTTTACTGGGCTGTAACATTCAGGTTGTTTTACTGGGCAGTAACATTCAGACTGTTTTACTGGGCTGTAACATTCAGGCTGTTTTACTGGGCTGTAACATTCAGGCTGTTTTACTAGGCTGTAACATTCAGGCTATTTTACTGGGCTGTAACTTTAAGCCTGTTTTACTGGGCCGTCATATTCAGTCAAGCTGTTTCACTGAGCCTTAATATTCAGGCTGTTTTACTGGGCTGTAACATTCAGATTTTTATTCAGGCTGTTTTACTGGGCTGTAACATTCAGTGTTTTACTGGGCTGTAACATTCAGATTTTTATTCAGGCTGTTTTACTGGGCTGTAACATTCAGTGTTTTACTGGGCTGTAACATTCAGGTTGTTTTACTGGACTGTAACATTCAGGCTGTTTTACTTGGCTGTAACATTCAGGCTGTTTTACTAGGCTGTAACATTCAGACTGTTTTACTGGGCAGTAACTTTCAGTGTTTTACTGGGCTATAACATTCAGGTTGTTTTACTGGGCAGTAACATTTAGGCTGTTTTACTGGGCTGTAACATTCAGGCTGTTTTACTGAGTTATAACATTCAGACTGTTTTACTTGGCTGTAACATTCAGGCTGTTTTATTGGGCTGTAATATTCAGCCTGTTTTACTGGATAGTTACTTTCAGTGTTTTACTGGGCAGTAACATTCAGGCTATTTAACTGGGCAGTAACATTCAGGCTATTTTACTGGGCTGTAACATTCAGGCTGTTTTACTGTGCTGTAATATTCAGACTGTTTTACTGGGCTGTAACATTCAGGCTGTTTTACTGGGCAGTAACATTCAGGCTGTTTTACTGTGCTGTAATATTCAGCCTGTTTTACTGGGTAGTTACTTTCAGTGTTTTACTGGGCAGTAACATTCAGGCTATTTAACTGGGCTGTAGTATTCAGGTTGTTTTACTGGGCTGTAACATTCAGGCTGTTTTACTGGGCTGTAACATTCAGTGTTTTTACTGGGCTGTAACATTCAGGTTGTATTAATGGGCTGTAACATTCAGACTGTTTTACTGGGCTGTAACATTCAGGTTGTTTTACTGGGCTGTAACATTCAGACTGTTTTACTGGGCTGTAACATTCAGACTGTTTTACTGGGCTGTAACATTCAGGTTGTTTTACTGGGCTGTAACATTCAGACTGTTTTACTGGGCTGTAACATTCAGGCTGTTTTACTGGGCTGTAACATTCAGGCTGTTTTACTGGGCTGTAACATTCAGGTTGTTTTACTGGGCAGTAACATTCAGCTGTTTTACTGGGCAGTAACATTCAGACTGTTTTACTGGGCAGTAACATTCAGACGATTGTTTTACTGGGCTGTAACATTCAGGTTGTTTTACTGGGCAGTAACATTCAGACTGTTTTACTGAGCAGTAACATTCAGGCTGTTTTACTGGGCTTTAACATTCAGGTTGTTTTACTGGGCTGTAACATTCAGACTGTTTTACTGGGCAGTAACATTCAGGTTGTTTTACTGGGCTGTAACATTCAGACTGTTTTACTGGGCTGTAACATTCAGGTTGTTTTACTGGGCTGTAACATTCAGGCTGTTTTACTGGGCTGTAACATTCAGGCTGTTTTACTGGGCTGTAACATTCAGGTTGTTTTACTGGGCTGTAACATTCAGACTGTTTTACTGGGCTGTAACATTCAGGCTGTTTTACTGGGCTGTAACATTCAGGCTGTTTTACTGGGCTGTAACATTCAGGCTGCTTTACTGGGCAGTAACATTCAGACTGTTTTACTAAGCTGTAACTTTCAGTGTTTTACTGGATTTGGCCTCTCCCAATGTGAGCCCCTGGATTTGGCCTCTCCCACTGTGAGCCCCTGGATTTTGTCTCTCGCACTGTGAGCCCCTGGATTTGGCCTCTCCCAATGTGAGCCCCTGGATGTGGCCTCTCCCACTGTGAGCCCTTGGATTTAGTCTCTCCCAATGAGAGCCCCTGGATGTTGCCCCTCCCACTGTGAGCACTGAATTTGGCCTCACCCACTGCAAGCCCCTGGATTAAGCCTCTCCCACTGCGAGCCCCTGGATTTAGTCTCTTCCACTGTGAGCCCCTCCATTTTAGTCTCTTCCACTGTGAGACCCTGGATTTAGTCTCTTCCACTGTGAGCCCCTGGATTTAGCCTCTCCCACTGTGAGCCCCTGGATTTAGCCTCTCCCACTGTGAGCCCCTGGATTTAGTCTCTCCCTCTGTGAGCCCCTGGATTTAGCCTCTCCCACTGTGAGCCTCTGGGTTTTAGTCTCTTCCACTGTAAGCCCCTGGATTTAGTCTCTTCCACTGTGAGCCCCCCAGAACTGGCCTCTCCCAATGAGAGCCCCTGGATGTTGCCTCTCCCATCGTGAAGCCCTGGATTTGGGCTCTCCCAATGTGAGCCCCTGGATTTAGCCTCTCCCACTGTGAGCCCCTGGCTTTGGCCTCTCAAAATGTGAGCCTCTTGGTTTGGCCTCTCTCACTGTGAGTCCCTAGATTAAGCATCTCCCACTGTGAGTCCCTGGATTAAACCTCTCCCACTTTGAGACCCTGGAAATGGCCTCTCCCACTGTAAGTCCCTGGATTAAACCTCTCCCATTGTGAGTCCCTGGATTTGGCCTCACCCACTGTGAGCCCAAGGATTTGGCCTCTTCCACTGTGAGCCCCTCGATTTTAGTCTCTTCCACTGTTAGCCCCTGCATTTAGTCTCTTCCATTGTGAGCCCCTCGATTTAGCCTCTCCCACTGTGAGCCCCTGGATTAAGCCTCTCCCACTGTGAGCCCCTGGATTTAGCCTCTCCCTCTGTGAGGCCCTGGATTTAGCCTCTCCCACTGTGAGCCCCTGGATTTTAGTCTCTTCCACTGTGAGCCCCTGGATTTAGTCTCTTCCACTGTGAGCCCCTGGATTTAGTCTCTTTCATTGTGAGCCCCCGGAACTGGCCTCTCCCAATTAGAGCCCCTGGATGTCGCCTCTCCTATCGTGAAGCCCTGGATTTGGGCTCTCCCAATGTGAGCCCCTGGATTTAGCCTCTCCCACTGTGAGCCCCTGGCTTTGGCCTCTCAAAATGTGAGCCTCTTGGTTTGGCCTCTCTCACTGTGAGTCCCTAGATTAAGCATCTCCCACTGTGAGTCCCTGGATTAAACCTCTCCCACTGTGAGACCCTGGAAATGGCCTCTCCCACTGTAAGTCCCTGGATTAAACCTCTCCCACTGTGAGTCCCTGGATTTGGCCTCACCCACTGTGAGCCCAGGATTTGGCCTCTTCAACTGTGAGCTCCTGGATTAAGCCTCTCCCACTGTGAGCCCCTGGATTTAGCCTCTTCCACTGTGAGCCCCTGGATTTTGTATTTCCCACTGTGAGCCCCAGGATATGGCCTTTCCCACTGTGGGCCCTTGGATTAAGCCTCTTCCACTGTGAGCCCCCGGCATTGGCCTCTCCCACCATGAAGCCTGGATTTGGCTGGCTTCTGATGTCTCATCACTGTGAACCCTAGATAAGCCTTTCCCACTGTTATCCCCAGTAACATTCAGGCTGTTTTACTGGGATGTAACATTCAGGCTGTTTTACTGGGCTGTAACATTCAGGCTGTTTTACTGGGCTGTAAACATTCAGACTGTTTTACTGGGCAGTAAAATTCAGGTTGTTTTACTGGGCTGTAACATTCAGACTGTTTTACTGGGCAGTAACATTCAGGTTGTTTTACTGGGCTGTAACATTCAGGTTGTTTTACTGGGCTGTAACATTCAGGTTGTTTTACTGGGCTGTAACATTCAGGTTGTTTTACTGGGCTGTAACATTCAGCTGTTTACATTCAGACTGTTTTACTGGGCTGTAACATTCAGCCTGTTTTACTGGGCTGTAACATTCAGGTTGTTTTACTGGGCTGTAACATTCAGGTTGTTTTACTGGGCTGTAGTATTCAGGTTGTTTTACTGGGCTTTAACATTCAGGCTGTTTTACTGGGCTGTAACATTCAGGTTGTTTTACTGGGCTGTAACATTCAGACTGTTTTACTGGGCTGTAACATTCAGCCTGTTTTACTGGGCTGTAACATTCAGGCTGTTTTACTGGGCTGTAACATTCAGGCTGTTTTACTGGGCAGTAACATTCAGACTGTTTTACCAAGCTGTAACTTTCAGTGTTTTACTGGATTTGGCCTCTCCCAATGTGAGCCCCTGGATTTGGCCTCTCCCACTGTGAGCCCCTGGATTTGGCCTTTCCCACTGTGAGCCCCAGGATTTGGCCTCTCCCACTGTGAGCTCCTAGATTAAGCCTCTCTCACTCTGAGCCCCTGGATTTTGCCCCTCCCACTGTGAGCCCATTGATTTGGGCTCTCCCACTGTGAACTCCTAGATAAGCCTTTCCCACTGTGAGCCCCTGGATTTGGCCTCTCCCACTGTGAACTCCTTGATAAGATTTTCCCACTGTGAGCCCCTATATTTGGCCTCTCCCACTGTGAACTCCTAGATAAGACTTTCCCACTGTGAGCCCCTGGATTTGACCTCTCCCACTGTGAACTCCTAGATAAGACTTTCCCACTGTGAGCCCCTATATTTGGCCTCTCCCACTGTGAACTCCTAGATAAGCCTTTCCCACTGTGAGCCCCTGGATTTGGCCTCTCCCACTGTGAACTCCTAGATAAGACTTTCCCACTGTGAGCCCCTATATTTGGCCTCTCCCACTGTGAACTCCTAGATAAGCCTTTCCCACTGTGAGCCCCTGGATTTGGCCTCTCCCACTGTGAACTCCTAGATAAGCCTTTCCCACTGTGAGCCCTTGGATTTGGCCTCTCCCACTGTGAACTCCTAGATAAGACTTTCTCATTGTGAGCCCCTATATTTGGCCTCTCCCACTGTGAACTCCTAGATAAGACTTTCCCACTGTGAGCCCCTGGATTTGGCCTCTCCCACTGTGAACTCGTAGAGAAGCCTTTCCCACTGTGAGCCCCTGGATTTGGCCTCTCCCACTGTGAACTCCTAGATTAGCCTTTCCCACTGTGAGCCCCTGGATTTGGCCTCTCCCACTGTGAACTCCTAGATAAGACTTTCCCACTGTGAGCCCCTATATTTGGCCTCAGTAGAAAATGTCATTTACAGACGACAGACAAAAAGCGAATAGATCATATCAGACTTCATCTCAGATGAGGTAAAAATGTGAAAGTTCTAGTTGATGATAATATTTTTACGCTTATTTTAAGAGTAGTGATTAAAATGTTAGTTATAAATACTTTTCAACATATGAGTGTTCAGGTCAACTCACAGCAAAACATCATATAAAAATATAAAGATCATGCATTAGTGAATTATGTCAATTGGCACGATTTTACACAAATTAAACTTAGAGTACCTGTTTAACAAATACCAATTTTTCATTTTTTCTTGAAATGAACTTGTAGAACTTAAATTGTGCAATTCGACGATTCGTGGAAAATAATGCTTTATGATCTCTGCCATACACACTAAAATGGAAAAAAAGAAGCTTACAGTAACTGTTGCAAGAAACGCATTTACAATTACATTTTCTAATCTATATGGCAAGTTATGATTATAACAAGATGTCTCCTACAAAGAATACCATGTTGTGTCACATCTTATGCCATCATTGTAGGAAGATTGAACAAATTCTGTTGATTTGTTCTCAAATTATCTTCTGGACAATAAAATTTGTGAAACTATTAATTTTTAGTAACAGCAACCTTTGTTTTTGACTTTTTGACACCAAATTCAATTCCAAGCTGTATTTTCTCATATGCTTCCATTGTGTAAAGTTAGATCAAAATCCATCCATTTGTTCTGAAGTAAGCATCTGGAAACCATTTAATCTGGACAAGAAGAACGGACGGACGGACGGACAGACGGACAGACGGACAGACAGACAGACAGACAGACAGACAGACAACTATGACGGCAATGACATAAGCTCACCGTCCAGGTGACCTAACAATACAACCATTCCTGTAGTCTATAAAACAACAATACAACCATTCCTGTAGTCTATAAAACAACAATACAACCATTCCTGTACTCTATAAAACAACAATACAACCATTCCTGTAGTCTATAAAACAACAATACAACCATTCCTGTAGTCTAATAAAACAACAATACAACCATTCCTGTAGTCTATAAAACAACAATACAACCATTCCTGTAGTCTATAAAACAACAATACAACCATTCCTGTAGTCTATAAAACAACAATACAACCATTCCTGTACTCTATAAAACAACAATACAACCATTCCTGTAGTCTATAAAACAACAATACAACCATTCCTGTAGTCTATAAAACAACAATACAACCATTCCTGTACTCTATAAAACAACAATACAACCATTCCTGTAGTCTATAAAACAACAATACAACCATTTCTGTTGTCTATAAAACAACAATACAACCATTCCTGTACTCTATAAAACAACAATACAACCATTCCTGTAGTCTATAAAACAACAATACAACCATTCCTGTAGTCTATAAAACAACAATACAACCATTTCTGTTGTCTATAAAACAACAATACAACCATTTCTGTTGTCTATAAAACAACAATACAACCATACTGGACCTATGTTACCAATACCCAGGTTCTATTTGGGGGACTGGACCAACGTTACCAATACCCAGGTTCTATTTGGGGGACTGGACCTACGTTACCAATACCCAGGTTCTATTTGGGGGACTGGACCAACGTTACCAATAACCAGGTTCTATTTGGGGTACTGGACCTATGTCACCAATACCCAGGTTCTATTTGGGGGACTGAACCTATGTTACCAATAACCAGGTTCTATTTGGGGGACTGAACCAACGTTACCAATACCCAGGTTCTATTTGGGGTACTGGACCTATGTCACCAATACCCAGGTTCTATTTGGGGGACTGGACCTATGTTACCAATACCCAGGTTCTATTTGGGGTACTGGACCTATGTCACCAATACCCAGGTTCTATTTGGGGGACTGGACCTACGTTACCAATACCCAGGTTCTATTTGGGGTACTGGACCTATGTCACCAACACCTAGGTTCTATTTGGGGGACTGGACCTACGTTACCAATACCCAGGTTCTATTTGGGAGACTGAACCAACGTTACTAATACCCAGGTTCTATTTGGGGGACTGAATTTTCGTCACCAATACCCTGGTTCTATTTTGGGGACTGGACCTACGTACCCAGGTTCTATTTGGGGGACTGAACTTTCGTCACCAATACCCTGGTTCTATTTTGGGGACTGGACCTACGTACCCAGGTTCTATTTGGGGGACTGGACCTACGTCACCAATACGCAGGTTCTATTTGGGGGACTGAACCTATGTAACCAATACCCAGGTTCTACTTGGGGTACTGAACCAACGTAACCAATACCCAGGTTCTATTTGGGGTACTGAACCAACGTTACCAATACCCAGGTTCTATTTGCGAGACTGAATCTACTTTACTAATACCCAGGTTCTATTTGGGGGACTGAACCAAGGTTACCAATACCAAGGTTCTATTTGGGGGACTGAACCAACGTTACCAATACCCAGTTTCTTTTTTACTTCTCTGTGTCAGAGAAAAAAAAAAGTCACTTTAAATTGCATGAAAATGCAGAGTGCATAACAAATATAAAAGTAGGCAAGGACACTTACATTATTAATATCAAGCTTAAACTTTCTACAAGTTAACCTGACAATAAAAATAGCAATTTGAAGAACTCTGTAAAAAGGCCTACCAACAAAAAAGATTTCCTTGTATAACTTATAAGTAAAAAAAATGTATTGATTAATTCCCTTGTAACTAATTAAGTAATATTTACCATACATAACATTATAGCTATTCTAAACAAGGATTTTCTTAGCAAATTACCAGTAGGCCCAAGGCTAACATGACAGGAATCCGAACTCACCTCCGTCAGAAAAGTCTCTCGTAATATTTTTCTTTGCCCTGGATAAAGGTATTTGATCTACCCATTGGTATAAATCTGCGAGTGCCTCGTCGCTCAGCTCCATCATTTTTAATACAAATGAAGAAAGGAATGCCGTAAGTACCAAGCAAGCTGTCCGAAACGCCTCAAACGTATATTTGCGATTACATTTCGCCAGTTAGAAATAAATATTGTGCATTTAAAGAACACTTAACATTTGTGTGAACACCGATCTTAATCCACTTTCTCCTATTGATACATCAAGTGTTGCCACATGCTGGACTTGGCTAAGGTTTTGCTACGCCAGTTCGGTTTGTTTTCGTAGGTAACGAATAACTTCCGGTATTAGCGATCCCATCATGCACCTTAATATCGGGGGAGTTTCCCGCTTCCGTACAAAATTCCCTGTACCAGGAATTCTGTTCATCACCGATTTATCGACAATAAAACAAACTACAAAAATAATTGTGTTACAGTTAGATTTGAAATTCAATTTTACAAAATTGTATCAAATCTCAACCACAGATTTTCTTTACTTTTCTCATTCGGTGATTTCTTGTAATATGAATTTAAGGCAAAGCCTCATAAGAGCGCAGCTACATGTAACAATGTAAATATAGTTAGGATTGTAACCTCAGAACGAGATTAAAACTTGTAGTCCGATCATTGATTTTTATTAAATGCTATTCTTCAATACTATAGATTGATGTTTTGTGTATAGCAATATATTGACAGTCGTCATATACAGGCCAGAAAGACACATTAAACTGGAATAGTTCAATTTCCTTTCGATCTTGTTTCTCTGTAAGGCGGAAAACTTGGCAACATGCCATGTATCAAAAAAGCGCGGGAAAATGTGCCGTCATCTTTGGCACCAAGCTTCCTGACGTCACGGCTGACGGTGCGCTTGACAACACACAGACAGTATATTATTTGACTAGTACATTTATTGTATCGTTCGTATCTTTGTGTAGTTATCTTAAACTACTTACAGTAATTTCAAAGTGTATCCTGGTGATACATTTTGTCGTTAGAAAAAAATTCAAACCTCGTCGTGCTATTAACGAGAATTAAAACATGGCTGCCTGCATGGAGGCGCGAGACTTTTCCCGCGGGACACGATTTCAAAGTCCAAGACTGGTTCCCTTCCCTTAGTTCTCTACTCTCCGCCAGGCTGCGCTCCGCTCACTAGGGACCGGTAGCGAGTAACCATGATGATTTTTTTGATTGGTCAATCAACATATCCGGTTCGCTGACATCACTTTTTTAGGCGTGGGAAACCCCTTTACGCACGAAGCGACGGATCTTAACGTAAAGAATAAATAATTTATTTGAACGATATATAAACAAAAGTAAATAAGATCTTAAGTTTTGAAATAATTTCGTGCTAACAGAGTTTAGAGTGTTCATAGGAACGACGTTAATGACGTTATTTTCTCTTAACGGAAGTAGCCGTCTCCATGATGACATATCATGCGCGGAAATGATGCGCACTACTCTGGAGTTGGAATTCCCACTCAAGATGGCTGCTCGCTACCGGTCCTCAGTGAAGCGTACGCAAGGGAGGTAACTGAGGCGGGAACCAGTCTATCAAAGTCCAAGGGGTACTGGAATGTATTGGACCTTATGCTTACACACATGTTATGGTTAGTAGAGCTTCGCTCTACGCGGCCTTCGGCCGCGCAGAGAGCTGCGCTCTTATAACGTTACATGTACATATATGTACATCAGAAACAAAGTGATGACTTTTACTCTCTGCAGGGAGTCACCACGGAGGGCCCTACAGTAAAGACTACACAACACAAAACAGAAGGTCCTATTATTTATTTACATAATATCTATAACATTTATACTGGTACAATAATAATACAAGTGAACCATTGGATAGGGTGAAGTCCACCACTGACTTCACCTTCACCAGGGGCCTCTCACCCTGGGTGAAGTATCACCAAGTTCATGGGTGGACTTCACCCAAGAACGCTGGTGGAACTCACCCTTTGTAGCTGGGCTTGCATGCTGGCCACTACCACTACACTGTAGCTCTCTCTAACACCAACTGAGGTCTACTACAGCTCTGCCTGTCTACCTTGGGTGCCTGACCTCTCATGCACATGCTTGACCCCTGAGAGGCAATCAAGCATGACACAGGTAAGCCAGTCACCACAGGGACAGAGCAGTGCTGTAGCAGACGACTATTTTAGGAGAAACACGTGTAGTAAACAAACTTATACAAAGCAATAAACACAATTAACAAAAACAATTAAGAATAGTAATTAAGCATTTAAAGTTATGGTGAGACAAGTATTTGTTACAATATATACATAACGAGATTGGCAACTCCGCCATTTTTACGATCGGCAGATGTACCTCTCGGTCTGTATGTGGTTAGGGGTTTTTAGATAAACTTTTAAATAGTTAAATAGAGCAGAATAACTTTGAAATATTATAAAAGTTCAGTAATTTTCAGATGGTTTGAGGACGATTTTGGAAAGAAAAAATAATATTTAAATTTTAACTTATATATTAATAAAACAAAATGCACTTCCGGTTTTGAATGTCTGATTTTCGAAAAACCAGGTAAAATTGCCGATTTTCATGCTTTCAAAAAACATATTAAATAACATCAATTGGACAAACTGGTCACATCAAACCATGCTATAATGTTTAAAGTTGTATTTCTGGGTCGCTTTAATATTTGATATTTAAACATGGACATGTAACTTAATGATTAAGCTCCCCAAAACCATATGTCAGCCTGTAAGAGAGCCGAAATCTAGGAATCATATATTCCTGGTTTTGAATAAAACGCCTTCAATCACCGCCATGTTCAGTATCTTCGGGTTTTGTCGGAATTCCAAATCGTATCACGTGACTGACGTCCACTCGCCCTGCACGTGGTGATCAAGGTAACTAGCGTAAGCGCACATGTGTTTGTTTACGTTTTCCTTCTGGCTAATATGAGCAAATCGTGCTGGTACATGTATACAATATGTATTCCGAATTTGCATATTACAGAGTTATCTGCACTTGCGGGTAGGTATTGATTGTGACATCATGTGTTTGCGAGCATAACGTCATACGTTTCGGAGAAAACAACGTGAATTGCGCTCACAAAATAATGACGTAACAATCGATACCTACTCGCAAGGGAGCTAACTCTGTAATATGCAAAGACGGAATATATGTCCACAGAGCGAGTATTTGAACCATCCAATTCACGTATTGACGTAATTCAATATTGTGTGTATCAAATATTGTAATGAGCGAGAATTATTTTTTTTGTAAATCCAGTTTGCTGAGGTCGACCACATGTTTTGTTTATGAAAAAATTGTTGACATTTTTTCTTGGTTTTACAACTCTCGTGTTACTTCGAGATTGTCGCGACGACGTTCGGAAGAGTTCCGCCAATATTAGGCTAAACGTTGGAAGACAAATCACAACACAAACGCAGACTGTACGTCATCAAGGCGAGCGTAATATAAGGAACCAATTCCGGATAATGCGGATCCGGAATTTACTAACAATATACTGGCGCTACCGCTTTTTTCTTTCAAAGAGAGAACATCAATTATAGTAAATACTTTTAAACATGAACACACTCATTGGGTAGACTGCCCTCGTGCGTGTAAGGGGATTATTCTGCCCCGGTTATTTTCACAAAAAAGACACACTTAACATATTCAAAAGATCATTAGAGTTCAAAGTTACATCCGATAATTGGACAAGGAAAAGTTATTACAAAGCTACCTATTTGGCACTTAGAAAAATAAGAAACAATTAAAAGGCGTTGGAAAAACATTACTGGTACATGGTCACTAGTCACTCCATAACTATCACTTTCAATCAAAAAGGTTCACTTATTAATCAGTCACATAGTCATCCAGATACGAACGTTGGATTTCCCGGCGAGGCCTGTTGGTTACGATCGGGGTTGTGAAAGTGTCTTGTCCATCGTTAAGGGTCGACTGAGGGTTGAATTCATGCGCTGGTATCTCCGATATGACGCTAGGAATTTCGGGTAGTGGTTGTGGTTGTGGAGTTTTCTAGCGGTTGCTCATTTTCGCGAAATGTCATCGGTCTGTTTCCAATACTAGTTGGCAATGTTTCATTACACGAGTCCGACTCGTCCTCATCGTTGAGTACAGAATTGTCAGACGCGAGAGTTTCTCTTTCCGTTCTTGTCGAAGTGGTGGAAGGAACCTTAAACAAGTCAGAATCCTTCACGCGGTATGACAATTTACGGAGTTGAGATCCTGCAAACTTACAAATGTTACGCCACTGACCGTCACAAGATACAACGATATATCTGTCCCTTCCGTAGAACTTATTACGGTCGTCGTTCACGTACACGATGTCTCCAACGCGACTTTGCGGAGGCGTAGGCAGACAGTTGGACGGTGATTTCGACTTCTCACTATAAGGATGGTTTGCGGTTTTGAGATCGTGTTGACGCGAAATCAATTGCTGGTCGTCAACTGGGATTTGATGGTGAGTGAACTGATCTCGTTGAGTCCACATTTCACGAGCAGACAACCCTCTGTTTCGAAAGCGCGTGTTCATCCGGGACACAGCGAGTCCTAAGAGGAGAGGTGTTACTGCTCTGCACGTAGGGTCTTGTCGTAGGATTTCGTCCTCCAATTCCTGGATCGCGCGTTCGGCAACAGGATTTTTGTTTGGGTTTTTGACACGGCCGATTTCAATCCTCAATCGGTGTTTAGACAAGTCCTTGTCGTTCACGAAAGCGGAAAACCCAGGCGCGCCATCTGTTCGAATAACGGAGAATGGGCCGTCTAACGGATGCATTTCCGAGCACAAGTAGATCAGACCGTCACGAAGAGATTCGCGTCGTTCGTTTTCCAATATTATCGCGGAGGTGAACGATGTGACGTACTCGCGAACCACGAGAATAAGTTGGCGTTCGCGTTTCATAACATCCGCCGCAAACATCAGACCGATTTTTGCTGGGGGGTCCCCAGTGCTTTGCACCCGAGTGTGACGCTGAATTTTGCTGAGTGACGCACTTTGATGACATCCGGATGTTGTTCGTTCAACTGCCTTGTCCATGTCGAGGGCGAAGAAATAGCGATGTACAACGGCTTTGAGTTGATGAGTTGACGGGTGGTCCAATTTGATATGGAGCGACGTCAGAAGACCTTCCAATACGTTGCGCGGAATGATTATTCGTTCACGCTGTGGTTCAAACGGGATATCTTTCTTCACAACCAAAAGTCCGTCTTGTGCAATTGAGGCAGATTGTAGATAACGTTTGACGTCCTTGATATTTGTGAGTTTTTTCGACGGCCGTGTCCCTTGTTTCAAGTGGGCATGTGTGCGACGCAGGTCAGAGCATTCACTCTGAATAGATATCCACGCAGGTCTGCTTATGTACGGCAGCTTCACCGAGTCGTTCAACACATCTTCTGTGGTAATGTGGCGTACCACAGAGCTTTCGGTGTACCGAATGAACGAACAAACTTGACAGTTGGGCTCTTCACACTCTGCGGCATTCCGGCTAGAAAAGTCCGACGGTAAGATAGCAGCACCGGCGACATGTCTGATAGAAATTTGATATCGACTAGCGGTAGCCAAAAATGTGGAGACACGCGGGCTAGCCGAGAACTCGCCCCTACACAGTTTTTCGTAAGCTTCCACACATGGTTTACTGTCTGTTAACACGCAAGCCGAAGCCGTAGACTGGATAATATAAGGGCTGAAGTGTTTTATAGCGGAAGCAATCGAAAGGGCTTCAATTTCACAGGGAATCCATAGACTCTGATTCTGTCGCAGTTTGGCACTGAAGAAGCAGGCAAGCAGTAGTTTATTACCGCGCGCGATGTACAAAGTCGCTCCCAGACCTTTACACTTGACTGCACCGTCGGTGACTATCCACAATTGGTCGTTTGATCGCGGTAATGTTATGGACTTGTTGGTGCTCAAAGCGGTCTGAGCTTTACGGAAAGACGATAACAGTTCATCGTACCATAATATTTTGTCTTTCGACTCCCTTCCAGCAGTAGCGCTATCGAGTGGCGATATTAAAGACGAACAGATTTTTATGACGCCTGCGAGTACCTTATAGGCTCCAACGAAAGAACGCAGACCAGTGACTGTTGTCGGTGGTTCACACGAGGCGAGTGCGGCGATTCGGTGTGCCGATGCTCTGAGCGTTCCTTGACGCCAAATCCATCCGAGGATTGTGACTTCCTTTGGTGCAATTACGGTTTTGGTCGAGGAGAGATTCAAGCCAGACTTTTGTAAGGCATCCAGTAATCGACCGAAGTGTAACGTACCGGCGGGGGTTGTTACCAAGATATGCTTGGGTCCCTATTATGAATTACCAACTATACTACAGCAGCCAATATATACAGATAAGTTAGGTTACAACCAGCAACACTAGTCAATGTTCTATGTACAATACACGTTATCAATAAGCACAATACGACAGAGTACCTCTCTGAACTAAAGTACACTATGTGAAGGGAGACAACCCCTGTATGCTCATACAACCACTATAGGTACACAGGGCGCAACACACCTAGTGCTGATCACGGCCCTCTATAACACACATAAGGGACAAACGAGACTGATGCTACGACCCTAAGAGTACCGGACAGTATATATACGTACTAACACTACACACCGACCCAAACTGTGGTCACTACAACTCGGAGTCTGCTGACTGCGAGCGTGTCGCTAACACCAGTGTTGACGGTCCTACTCACGACCTACCTATGTCGTGAGTGTTCACGACTATCTACAGTAGTCGTGAGACGATGTTGCGAGTAACTCACGACCTATGTGCCTCAACGCACTTACTGAGGTTATAATATAATAGCTATGAACCACAATGCTCAGAACACGATAGCTACTTATATTAATGGAAGTCCCTGGCCACGACACCGATCAAGGCAATGCTTATTCAGCAACTTCTGTCTTTCAGTGCCGTTAACCAATAGATTATATGCAAGAGATCTTACCAAACGGACGACCAGTTCCCAGAATGAAATCACTCTCGTGTGCCGGCTGTATTTATACTCTGCGAGGGAAACAACGCCATCTATTGTTAATCAGGAAAACGAGTCACTAAAACGCTTTACTGATACCGTTCTTAATGAAGCACCTGATAGACATCGACCACCAAAACACTCGTACGGGGAAACACATAACATTACACATGCGACGCAAAGGTGAAGCCTACTTTCGCCACAGAAGTTTGATAGCAATTCCTCTTCCGAGTTTCCCCCGCAATAGAGATCGTCTGCTACTTTCGCAACGATTCCTTCCTGAACGAGATGACCGAGAACACGGCATGTCAATTCCTCCAAAGCCGTTTCAGAACCGGGCATACCCATGGCAGACCGGGCATAAACGCGGACGCCTCGAAACGGAGTCACTACACCACAGTACTTCATAGAGTTTTTATCAAGCGGGATCTGGTAAAACGATTTTGTCAGATCTGTGACGGCGATGTAATTCCATTGTGCGATCTGTCTCAACGTGGAGTCCACATCGGGCATGAGCGATGGTTGGGGTTTACTGTACCGTCCTACGTCGGCGAACGCGGTAACTAACCGAAAGCCACCGTTAGGCTTTTTTTTACGAGGAAGGATGGATTCACATACTCTACATTTACGCTCACATCCTCGGGGCGACGAAAAACGCCCAGACCCTCGAGCTCGTCAAACTTATTTTGAAGTTCATCCAACTGGTGTTTACTATATTGGGGCAGTCTTCCCTTCCTCTGAGGGGGTTGTACCGGGCCCATATTTACCGTAGCCTTCAATGGACCAACAGCGCCGTTATAACCAGAGAAGGTAGGGTTGAAGACACTATCGTGTTGACCTAACAAGTCTTGAAAGCGGGATTTCACATCTCCAGACAGAATATTATCAGGGTCTAGGTTTACACTGTCAGAATACCTAACGTTTCCGGCTTTTTGAGTTTGAGTTTTGGTTGACATGTTCATATCACTTAACGGTGGGAGCGGTTCGGGGCAAAATGTCGATCGTATTTTGCACAGGTGCTCGTTTCGTTTAACAGTTTGAGGTTCAGTAGTAAGGTTGGGTATTCTGATTGTCCCTGCCACGCTAGATACAAGAGACGGTGGCGGCCAGGAAAACGGTTCATCAGTCGTGGGGTGAGGCTCTATAGAGAAAGTTTCATCAGAAGGCGCAACATCGTCAGGGAGTTTCACTTCAAGGAATTCGCCCGGCCATACATTGGTTGTTGCGGCGATCGGAGCACGAAGAACTTGTGCACGCTGTACGATGTGTTGGTTTGATCCTCGTAGCTGGGAACCATACGTGTACGCGTAGTTATCGCCTATGACTACTTCATGTCGAGATGGTCGGATAGAGATGTCGTTTTTCTCCATAAACGGGATACCCGCGAGAACATCTGTCGCGATATTGTCCACAACAAGACCTTCGAAAAACAAATCATGACCATTGTGATGAAATGAGAAGCGCGTTTCACCGATAACGTGTAATGCGGAGATACCGTCAGCCTGACTCACGACATGTGATGACTTGTTTACATGTACGCCTAACTTAGCAGTTATTGACGAATGAATCATGTTGCCTGTCGCGCCGCTGTCAATCGTTAAACGAACTGTGTGATGTCCATAAAAGGCGTCGAGATACGGTGATTGGCGGATTTGTACCCTATTCACACTAACTTCGACACGCGCGGTATGGGAAGAATCGGAGTCTTCTTCGTCACTGGGTGCAGCATCCGAATTCATAACACATCGCGCTTTAGCGAGGTATTTTCGATCATTCAAGGGTAAAAATGTACATTTACTGAGGAAGTGTGTGCTTGGCCGGCCTGCTTCCTTACAGAGGGGGCACGATTTCGATGAAACGGTAGCGCGTGGACGCGGGGTGGGCTTGGGCGGAAACGCGAGACCTTGAGATCGAGTGTTCGATATCGCTGCTCTCATCACTTTGGCATCGTCGATAGCTCTTATTTTATCTAACAATGAATCTAAAGCCTGCGATATTTCCGGCTTAATTGATGCAAGAGTTCGTGTTCTCAATTCGTACCGGTACCGTACCGCTGTTTAACAAGACGAGGAAGTTCAGGGTTTATTAGGCGAAGCCATGTTAAGACTGCCATGTTTTCAATTGTGGGAGACAGTTCTTCATCGTCAGCGATTTCTTGTCCGTGATGAGTGATTCCCATGTCGCGACGAAGTAAATTATCCTCAATAAACGCCGTTATTCTCTGAAACAGGTCTTCCGGCCTTTCATTAGCTTCGAGTGTTATTGACGCGAAATCGATAAAGTGAGCCCCGGTCGATTGAAATCCGAAGTGCAAGCGAATTGTCTGCCAGATTGACGGGAGAGAAATTGAGTTCTTCACTATGGTACTGCGTGAAATTATAGGACAAAAGTTCGCGATTTGACCCAACATCATTTCAAGTGCACTGACTTTCTGTGCACGTGTTTTCCTCCGTGCCTGGGGGACAGTATTATCGTCGTCAACAAAACCTCTATGAGGAGTGTCTCTGGTCTTTTTCTCCCATTGCACGCCTTCAACAAGAAATGGGGCGAAATTAGCATCGAGTGACAACGTGCACACCAGGTTTTGCCTCCAATTTTCAAAAGAGTTTATTGTCTCCACTTTACTCAGACACCACTGTTTTGGTGCTCTATTTTGGTTCGCCATTTTTGTAGGGCGAATTGACACTGTTACACACCACGCTTGCGACCCGGGTATAATGTTTATACGCTGTGATTAAATGTCTCTTACAGTTCAAAAGTTCATCCGTTTGCTGATGAAAAGGTGTGAGTAAGAATCTCGCTGCCACCACGCCAATATTAGGCTAAACGTTGGAAGACAAATCACAAAACAAACGCAGACTGTAAAGCTTGTAATGACGTCATCAAGGCGAGCGTAATATAAGGAACCAATTCCGGATAATGCGGATCCGGAATTTACTAACAATATACTGGCGTTCGGAATGATTCGGCATCTTTCGAGCCTATTTTTCACGTGTACACGTTAAAAAGATTTTTTACATTTATAATTAAAAATACTTCCAGTGCTGTAACTTTATAAAAAGTGGTAAAATTAGAAGGTTTTAAACTCAGACAGACGGCGAAAAATATATATAACACTTAAACAGTTTTCATTACGACAAAAAGAGCGAAAGTGATAGACCATGCAACTTTATTAAACTTTGTATTGATGCAAAAATGTCATGTTTAAAAGAATACACTAGAAAGTAGTTAGCCAAGGGAAAATGCCTATAAACCGGAGGTCCCGCTGCCAGTCAACAAAGACAAAGAAGGAGTTTCCAATCTCTATGTATATATGTTTCTGGTTAGTTTTATTTTCACACTGTTCACACTGTTTTCCAGCCTTGTAAGTCCTGGACTTGTAAGGCCGATCTATATAGTGTATATTTGGTCTCGTCATTGATCCTCTTCTTGTTGCGCAACGAGGTGATATTTTACATTATGTATATTTTAAAATCACTATTCACAATTAAAAGTTTTAAAAAGGTTTAAAAGAAGTAATTCCTGGTAAGCAGCGAAACAATTTCACTAGCTTACACCTTTAGAGTCCAGTATGCTTCACTCAATAAGTTTTGACACCGCAATATATCAAACTATCAACCTAGACTGGATCATTACTTACACAATTATGGAAACAGTAGTGATTGTACGATATATCTTTATCTTCCTATCGTGTGATATTGGTATGAAATCTGAGTTTCTTATTTAGCGACACAGTGACACTAAAAAAGATCACTCGTTTTTCAAACGTGGTTTGTACAGTACCGTAGTAAATAGCAGTCAGGTGTGAATTTCATATGTAGATTTCTCCAATGGTCAATGAGTCTTGATTTGAAGGAGTTTAGACTTATAGCTGAAACGACTGTCTCAGGGATACCGTTCCAATCATTTACCACTCTGCTTGAGAAACAGCTCTTCCTGCAGTTTATCCTGCTTCTGTATTTTTTCAGTTTTGCTTTGATGTCCTCTAGTACACGTATTGTCCATTACGAAGAATTTTGACATATCCACGTCATCTATTTCCTGTAGGATTCTGTAGACTTGAACCATATCGCTTCTCTTTCGTCTGTACTGTAGTGATGGTAGACCTAGTTCTACAAGTCGTTCGTGGTATGATTTCTTTTGGATTGATTTCACTAATTTAGTAGCCCTTCGTTGTACATTTTCTAGTGAAATAATGTCCTTCCTGTAAATAGGGAACAAATTGAACTTGCGTACTCTAGCTGCGGTCTGATTAGGGCTTTATATATGTGTAAAAATGTGTCCTTATCCAGATGTTCAAATGTTCTTTTGACTAATCTGGTCATTTGATTTCCTTTTAGTACTTTTTCTGCAATATGTTTGTTGAATTTTAAGTCCTTGTCGAAGGTTACTCCCAAGTATTTTTCCTCAGTTACCTGTTGGATGTTGATTTCATTGCCTTCTAATGTCATTGTGTATTATGTCCACCATTGTTATGCCGCAATCAACCGTGAAATTTCATTAATTTTGATGGATATTAGCTATTTTAAAGGGTTCAACGTATATTTTTTTGATATTTTGGTAATCGATTAAGCCAAGGATTTATAAGTGTCTCATATACATCCTTGTAACAATATTACCTTCCTCCTGGTATATGGCAAGCCGTTTGGGTTTTTACCTATTGAAATGAAGATATCTGTATTTCTACAACAATTAGAGATATCTGTATTTAAATTAGAGATATCTTTAATTGAATTATAAATATCTTGAATTGAATTAGAGATATCTGTATTTAAATTACAGATATATTTAATTAAATAGAGATATCTTCATTTCAATAGGTAAAAACCCAAACGGCTTGCCATACTGGTATGCGTGTACACGATTCAAAAGTTCACTAAAAAATTGTCCTTCTGGCACTAGATATACTGCACACACAAATAACACAGTCAGTGGATTTGTTCCGTAATTTTATTTATTTCGATAATCACATAACTTGTGAAGAGATCATCCTTTATTAGAAAACCTACTCCTTCCGAACCCCGTCTGGCGTGTTTGTGTATATCGGTACGGTTATGACCTAGAAATGTATAACCCTCGACTGAGAGTTTATCATCGTCTTTTAGAAAAGTTTCACAAATGGCTATTATATCATCGTTACAAAGTTCTGGATATGACCCTCTTGCATTTTGTTTGTTTACGTTCTACATGTGTAATGTTTACGCCGGTTACCTTTGAGCCCGTCATGTAGCAGTGTGGTGACGTTGCGTTTTGTATACTCCTGCCCGTTTTCTCCTTTCTCCTGTTTTAAGTTCTTTAGTACATGTACTATGTTTAATTGTTTCTTGTTTGAACTATATTCGCCACTGTCCTCCCTATATACATGTATGTAGAGAGGCTACCACCTAATTATAAGTACAGCATGCTATAAATGGACCTCCTGGGGTCGGGATAAGGTAATTATACGGATGTTGATACACTGTAGTCTGTGATACACCTGACTGAACACATTGAAAGGGGCCCAATGAAGGCCCCGGGCCCCAGTCTGCCAATGTTAGGTAATTTACATTATCATACCTGTGTAGTTGATCGAACAGTATGAAGTCCTAGTGACCATGGCAACTGCAGTCCTAGACTTTTGAAGTGTACATGTACATGTACAATATACTGTAAAATAGTCGATCAAATATTTCATTACACGTACTACATCTCAGTATATCCATGTATTGATCACACATTTTCAGCTGATTGTTATAGAAGGTCAGAGTCGGATATTGTCAAATTATCAAAGTTTCTAAAATTAAAATAATTGCGACAAATACAGAATCTAATCAGAAACTATATATGTATCTACAGTTTCAATTGGCAGATGTTGGATTTATTTTGACTCTGGCTGTTTAATTTATTATCAGGCATGTGACTTGACATTTTAGCGATCGGTCCTTTGACCAGTGTTGATGCTCGCGAGCAACCACATGCCCGATACTAAATTATTTCTTGCTTAAACCAGTGCTTAGAGGTTCCTCAATCGGTTGACACTATAAAATGTAATTTCTAATGCCGACCTTTAAGGTCTATGGACGATTTCTCATATTCCCAATGCTTTGCAACGCGCCAAGTTCCATGTAGCAAAAGTATACATTTGACAGGGCTTAAAACTATTTCACGCACCTTGCCGTTTTGAAAACTATATTCCATGTATACATAGTTAAACATTTTATGAAGCACTTAATCTGTTTACGTTTATATGTCCTTGCATTTATTATGCCCATCAATATATCCTTTTTAATCAAAATATTTTGCTGATCAAAATATCTCTTGGGCGACGATTTGCCAACACTGAAAATCTCTGATTTCACGTAAGTTCATTACGTTAAATGTTCGAACAAGAATTTCATCTACGTCCTTGGTTCGAACTATCCAAAATAAGATTTATTAGATAAAATGTCAATGTTTTAACTATATATCACAAGCGAAGAAAAACAGTTTTTACTGTGCGGGGTGAACTATCCATTGATGAGACATAACCAACAGTGGTTCACCGTAACGACCTGTAAGCAGTTAATTTGCTACGCAATTAATTCGCTTTTATATTAATTATAACTTCTATTAAATGTCCTCATTTATAAATTAAATTATATGATAATGTACTGATACATTTTACTTTATATGTATCAATTCAAATAAACATTACAGTACGAATGATTTCCAGTAATTAACGGCAATTTCATGTGTAAAATATTATGTTTCTGATCGCAATAAATACTTGTCTACTTGTAGTCTAAATCTTGTGCACTCCGTGTCTACCTGTAGTCTAAACCTCGTGCACTCCGTGTCTACCTGTAGTCTAAATCTTGTGCACTCCGTGTCTACCTGTAGTCTAAATCTTGTGCACTCCGTGTCTACCTGTAGTCTAAACCTCGTGCACTCCGTGTCTACCTGTAGTCTAAACCTCGTGCACTCCGTGTCTACCTGTAGTCTAAACCTCGTGCACTCCGTGTCTACCTGTAGTCTAAACCTCGTGCACTCCGTGTCTACCTGTAGTCTAAACCTCGTGCACTCCGTGTCTACCTGTAGTCTAAACCTCGTGCACTCCGTGTCTACCTGTAGTCTAAATCTTGTGCACTCCGTGTCTACCTGTAGTCTAAACCTCGTGCACTCCGTGTCTACCTGTAGTCTAAACCTCGTGCACTCCGTGTCTACCTGTAGTCTAAACCTCGTGCACTCCGTGTCTACCTGTAGTCTAAACCTCGTGCACTCCGTGTCTACCTGTAGTCTAAACCTCGTGCACTCCGTGTCTACCTGTAGTCTAAACCTCGTGTACTCCGTGTCTACCTGTAGTCTAAACCTCGTGCACTCCGTGTCTACCTGTAGTCTAAACCTCGTGCACTCCGTGTCTACCTGTAGTCTAAATCTTGTGCACTCCGTGTCTACCTGTAGTCTAAACCTCGTGCACTCCGTGTCTACCTGTAGTCTAAACCTCGTGCACTCCGTGTCTACCTGTAGTCTAAACCTCGTGCACTCCGTGTCTACCTGTAGTCTAAACCTCGTGCACTCCGTGTCTACCTGTAGTCTAAACTTCGTGCACTCCGTGTCCACTTGTAGTTCACACCGTGTGCACAATGTGTAACCTTTAGTCTACTATCAACTGTACATATGAAATTTGAGACAGATCCCTAAAGTACTTTCTAAGAAATATCGGTAACAAACATCAACTGCCAAAATCCAAGATAAAATAATCTTGTTATGGCATGTAAGATCTCCATCAAAAACAAAAACAAATACACATCATAATCTTCTCTTTAATATGAAAATATAGTTCGATTGTTCATATAACAATGATTACATAAAACATGTTTGAATGATTGCTGTTCTTAAAAATATAATATCCATACACATAAAGTCTTTGAAGGCGAATCCTACATATCTACCATAAACCCGCTAATTTTCTCGGGTCAAAAGTTTCAAGAAAATTAAATTCAAACTGTTTTAAATTTAGTGATTTGACTACAATTAAATCCCTAAACGAGATTTAAATAATGAATTTAAAGGAGGTGTCGTACGGCCGGCCACGATCGATTTCTGGTTACTCGCCATTGCACGACGTGTATAATCTAAGATTGTTACGATAAATAAAACATTCGTTGTTTATTAATACAAAAACATGGCTAGCTAGCGTAGTATCATACAAACACATAGCTAGCTAGCTTAGTATCATACAAACACATAGCTAGCTAGCTTAGTATCATACAAACACATAGCTAGCTAGCTTAGTATCATACAAACACATAGCTAGCTAGCTTAGTATCATACAAACACATAGCTAGCTAGCTTAGTATCATACAAACACATAGCTAGCTAGCTTAGTATCATACAAACACATGGCTAGCTAGCTTAGTATCATACAAACACATAGCTAGCTAGCTTAGTATCATACAAACACATAGCTAGCTAGCTTAGTATCAATAATATCATAATTACAACTGAACACTGTCCAACTGCTATAAGTCGAAGGACGAGTTTTCACGCTAACTGATAGAATATCGTACATTTAACTCGACTACCCGAAATTCGTTCATGTTTCCGTCGTGTTACTAGGGTTGGTTGCATATCTCAAAATAGTTGGATCCACAAAACAAAACCAAGATATTTCTGTTCATAAAATCTAGGTAACTTGTACTAACGAAAGTTGACACAATGCTTAAATAATATAACGCAATTTTTTGATATGTTTAATCGCTGATTCCTGTCATCTAAATAGACGATAAATCTAGTAATATGCATGTATAGATGATATCTGAGTACAGCACTATTATCTAATTACTTGTAAATAAATGTACACAGATGACAACAAATATAAACTATAAACATTTATTTATCTATCAAATATGGACCTTTATTATGGACCTAAGGTCTTATTTTTTTTAAGATATGTGGTTACTTTTACAAATGTCAAAAGAATGATCCCATCATATGTTTATTACAAGAACGATGGTCATATGATGTCACCCTGAAGAACTCAATGTGTGGCCAATGATGTCACAGAAAGAATATTGATACAAAGTTTCTTTAAAGTGAAAACGTCGAGTCGATATGCTATATATCGAACTTTGCGTGACCATGTATAAGCCAATGAGAAGAGTGGAAAAGCAGTGCATATCTAATATACAGTATGTACTTTAAAGATGAATTAAACAATGTGATATCATGATTGATCTCTGTGTGTAAAAAACAGAAACTATGATGAGTATGACGATATTCAGATATAACTTATAAATCCTTGGTGGCTGTAACAACAATTCTCAAGGCGATATTTATCACTGCGAATTCTGTAAGCAAGACATGAAACAAACACACAAACGAGAAAGGAAGACGGGACCGGCACGCATTTCTTACTGATTCCGCGACTAATATACAAGTACATAATGGAAAGTTGATTGTATCTAGTGTCTCATTAATTCACTGCTTTTATATACACAAAAGACTTATAGTATACATATTAAATATATCTTCAACATCATATATACATACATTATACAAATCCCATAATAGAATTAAATATTCGCCATTCCAAATAACTTAACAATCTATTTCACAAATACCACGTAAGTCTAAAGAGCAATTGATTGCAAGAGTAGCTGAGACAGAAAAGGATTGATTAGAAAACATCAAGAAAATGGTCCAATGGGTCCGAATTGCCCACCTACTATCTGGTAATCATGATGCATACTTAAGGCATAAGAGAGTCAAAAAGAATTCCTATATATGACTCAGGTATTATCAGGTCTCTAGGCCTCTTCGTTAATGACAAGAAGGTCAAATTACGGCTCATTTTTTTAATTCAGATGAGATATATGAAGGCAGAAAGGCTAACGGCAAAGTTTTGTCATTTTTTTTCATTCAAATTTACCTTCATAATGAAACCATTGTATTTTTCTATATACACATAATATATAATATGTTATGTCCCGATGGCTTTTCAGAATTTAATACCGTCAATTCTTAATTATTCAGATTTCATTTACCAATCAAGATATTTAAAAGGATAGAGGGACTAAAAATTCCTTGTGTCATCAACGTTCGTACTGTATCACATAAGCTTCTAATATATGAACTATTATTAACAAAGAGAAAAACAAGAAATAATGTTATATAAGAAGTTTTAAACATATAACATTAAATTATTTTAAAGTCTTAATAAAAAACATCAGTTCTGTTCATGTGGATACTTAAAACACTAGCCCCAAAAATAAGAATCATATAAACATTGTTATATAAGACATAATTACAAATCTGATGTTCATCTCAGTTGTATGCAATCTGGATGTTTCAAGAACATAGACAATCTGGAAATCTACGTAAAAATCACAAAAGGATACCAACAAGGGATTTCTTTTGTTAGATAATGGAGAAAAGGCACTGGGTTTCAAATGAGAATAGATAACAAACAAATGGTGTGATCCACAGCTGTAACAGTGGATGACAAAAAAAAATGGTGTGATCAACACTGTTCAACGAGTGGATGGCAAACAAATGTTGTGATCCCACTGTAAGCATTGGATGACAAACAAATGGTGTGATCACACTGTAACAAAAACAAATGGTTGTGATCCCCCCACTAGAAACAGAGAGAACTGGCAAACAAATAGGGTGTGATGTAACAGTGAATGACAAACAAATGGTGTGATCCACACTGTAACAGTGGATGACAAACGAATGGTGTGATCCACACTGCTTGGTGTGATCCACACTGTAACAGTGGATGACAAACAAATGGTGTGATCCACACTGTAACAGTGAATGGCAAACAAATGGTGTGATCCACACTGTAACAGTGAATGACAAACAAATGGTGTGATCCACACTGTAACAGTGGATGACAAACAAATGGTGTGATCCACACTGTTTGGTGTGATCCACACTGTAACAGTGGATGACAAACAAATGGTGTGATCCACACTGTAACAGTGGATGACAAACAAATGGTGTGATCCACACTGTAACAGTGAATGACAAACAAATGGTGTGATCCACACTGTAACAGTGGATGACAAACAAATGGTGTGATCCACACTGTAACAGTGAATGGCAAACAAATGGTGTGATCCACACTGTAACAGTGAATGACAAACAAATGGTGTGATCCACACTGTAACAGTGGATGACAAACAAATGGTGTGATCCACACTGTTTGGTGTGATCCACACTGTAACAGTGGATGACAAACAAATGGTGTGATCCACACTGTAACAGTGGATGACAAACAAATGGTGTGATCCACACTGTAACAGTGAATGACAAACAAATGGTGTGATCCACACTGTAACAGTGGATGACAAACAAATGGTGTGATCTACAATGCAACAGTGGATGACAAACAAATGGTGTGATCCACACTGTAACAGTGGAATTGTTCATGGACATTTCCGTTTATTATGATCTAATTAGAAATATCAAATGACTAATTATCCATGCCTGAAACATTTATCTTGACATGTAAATAATAAAAGCATCGATGAATGTCGCGACCAGTTTACAAAGCAGTTATACAAAGCATAAATATAAAACTTTAAAATTTCTGTTTTTCTGATTGATGCCGACTTCCTTACTAAACATTGAAATATTTGCTTTTTTCTCTTGAATAAAATCCTGGTGATAATTTGACGTGCACACAACAAGTGTGTAATCTGTGATGTAAATCAATCCTAACGTGTTTAACAATAACTAATATCATATATGGCCAATAGCTATATGGTGTCATTGGTTGTATAAGGTTTTATCCTTGTTTATGCATTGACTAAAGTTTGGAAAATTATTAAATATTTTACTATAAAACTTAACAATATTTAATTTACATTTGTATTTGAGATTCCAAAATATACGTCCAAATGCTTTAAAAACATTTAATTTTTAAAAACAGTTTGCATGGTTATAAAAGATAAAATTAAATAAAAATTTCAAATGTATTAAAATGTAATAAGTGTATATAATATCAGAATATATTAAGTAAAACATCTCTCTCTAAAGAGCTTTGTTGTGTGAAAGGAACTCTAATCCTAAAGCCTACAAAATGTATAGTAAAACAATATAAACATATGAAGGCCACCTCACACAACCATGCCTGAATGCCCTGGCAATATTCTTTTAGATTACAAATTATCAAAAAGAAACCAAACAAATATCTATCACAAAAATATTGATGATAAAGTTAAGAGAGTGCACCAATCTACCCTTGTTTAATGTGTTCTATTGTTTGTTTTGTGCGGAGTTCAGATGATGTGCACAAACATGCGTTAGGGCACATATACATGGTATGGCAAAATGTCATCAACTGAAGCCCAAACTCTTTCGACTATTTAAGATGAAAATGAAAATTATAACGACAATCTCATCTTTGTCTCCTATCCAAAAGCAAAATTGGTCAAAATATTTTATTAATGCCATTTATCAGATTCTTGTATCGAGCCCGCTAGTCATGTATAACTGAAAGACAAAAGTCGGTCTATTATGAAGTACATAAGATATACACAGCAAACATGTAAATTAAAATGATCATCGCAAGGACGATAATCCTTTCATATACAAATTTCATGGAAATAATCTTTTCACCTTCATCTTATTAAACAAGGGCCCAGAGGGCCTGTATTGCTCCCCTGGTTTGTAATACCAAGTAATGTTCTGGATC